>NW_017537001.1:1196347-1204050 GCF_001853355.1 Bactrocera latifrons | reverse complement strand
ATACCAAAAAAAGTTTAAAAATTACAAAAAATCAATTATAAACACCAAAAACAAATTTATTTTTAATTTAAATTATTACCCAAATTGGAATACAGAACTGAAAATTAAATTTCATATCCAAACTGGAATGCAGAGTTAAAATTTTAGAGTTAGGTTTTTTGAAACCCCCGAATATTTTAATTAAAATTCAGTAGAATCTACAAAGTAAAATACATGTTGATAATATCTTGGAAGGAAAAACCCACCCAGAAAGAAATTTTGGATCCGCCACAGAAAGAATGTATGTAGATATAAATAAGACAAAAAGTGTGCAAAACCGTTATTTTATTTAAGATAAGTTTACATTTTCGAAGCATAGCCAAAATGTTGCAACACGAAGCAAGTAAATTCTATTATTATATATTTTTTGACTTTTTAACAACAAATTTGTTTTTTTTCTTAACTTTTTAAACCAGCATTTAGAATAAAAAAAAAATCTTTTTAATTCTGAAGTTGCGTTTTTTGCATTCCTTTTTTTTGTAAACCGGTATTTGGGTTTAGAAATTTGAAGACTATTTTTAATTAAGATTTTCGGGTTTGCAGCTCCCAGTGGCTTCACAAATTGATGCAGCTTCTCTTAAAATCCGTTAGCGATTAAGAAAGAGCGCAGAGGCTGTTAAAATCGTCGCAAATGCAAAATGGAAGACAAGGGCGTCTATCTACACCAGAAAAGCTGCAAATATGCTGAATGAAGCTGAACTGGTTAAGTTGGTCGGATAAAGTATTAGCATTTCTAAATCACATTATTTCATTTCAGTGGACAAAAAATGTACAAAAAATATTAAGAACCACTGATTTATCAATCAGTGCTCGTATGTGTCCAATGCGTATTTTTTTTTAAAGAAAAGAGTTTAAAGTATAATTTTTTTTAATGTTTGTAATTTTTTATTAATTTTTTATAATTTTTTTTTTATTTTGTAATTTTTTTTAATTTTTGTATTTTTTTTTAATTTTTGTATTTTTTTTACATTTTTTGTAAATTTTTTAAYTGCGGTTTTCTCACCAAACAAATATAATAAATGTGTCCATGTACATACATGGTTACATAGTATACCGGAACCGGAACAACTTTGTCCTATTATTGATTAGATAGCAGAAAACTGTGGCGAATCCTTAACGAATGCATTTTAAATGTGTGCAAAGAAAATGTCAAAATCAAATCCAAATACAGGACCAAGAAGCATGATACGTTGGTGCAGACGCAAGCGCAAATGTAAGCACTTATGTACATATACATACATACATACATACTGTATATACTGTTCGTCATAGCAGTACTCAATGCTAATGTAAATGTTGCTGTAGAAATAAGATAGCTTAGAAGTTACGTTGCTATTATGTCTTTAACATTTTAATTTGTATTTTTAATGGTGTCAAAACGATTTGATGGATTTCGTTATTTATTATTTGCTTTTCTTTTCTTTTTTGAAGTGTATATTTAAGTATTCGTTTATGTRTATGTAAGTAGATATGTGCAGAATGTGATGATCATTTGAAGGTGAGTCATATGATATTTAATGGACATGAACTTACGGGTTATATCCATTTATATATTTCGAAACGTCGATATATTTTGCATTTTCATATAACAAATATACATTTATTATCTTAATATAATTTGGAAGTTGAGTCGAAAAATAGTTTGGAAGAAACGTGCATAATATTTGTGAAAAATTGTTAACTTTCTGTTATTGGTTTTCAAAGTTTTAAGCTTCGGTGAGGAATTTCGACACGACCTTATCAAAAGTATATAGTATTTCAGTTAATTATCGATAAATAAGATTTTTTAAAACAATTTTGATTTTTTAATCCATTTTTAAGTGTAAATTTTTTCACAAAATAAACGAATTTTTTTCGGACACCACAATTTTGCCTGAAACCTAAAATTTTGACTTTCCTTCAATTTTTATCTGCATTCTTCTATTGTAATAATTCATTTTGTTTGGTTTTGAATTTGAGAATAATTTTATTATTATTAAAGTACAGTATATGTACATTATTTCAGAATTTTGCTAACAAAAAAGATATTTGGTAAAGCAACAGATGCATATGCAAAACGAGTTATGAGCAGAGTTGCCAATAAAGCAATTAAAATTTTTTTGAAATATCACGCATACAATTTTTAAAAATTCATACTAAAATATGAAACTTGTTAATAGCAAGTGCAGATACACTAAATTAATATTACAAAAACTGTTTTTATACTAAATATAAATTTGTGGCTACACAGTTTGTGCTTAGAGTGAATAAAACCCCATATACATAAGTAACAGGCCTTATGTACCTGAACGTATTTCGCTGGCTTTAATCCTTGCAAGTTGCAGGCGTATGAAACGTTGGGTTATACCCGAACATAGTTCTTCCTTGCTTGTTACATTTACATTTTATCTCGCTTGTGTACTTCGTCTTCTATCTTTTTCAATTAAAGCTCTCGCGATGCTATCATCTTCAAGATCTATAGAGTGACCTCCTCTTAAATTCATTTACATATTCAAATGATTTTTAAATTTTCAATTCTTATTTTAGGATAAAAATATAATTTAAATTTTATATTTCTATTTTGCATCACAAAATTATATTTTCAATTCGTAATTGCAATTCTCAACCCATCTTATGAGTAAACATAAATATGCCGAAATTAACTAAACTTAAAAAAGCGTTTTTTCGTACAAGCAAAATTACTAAATGATGATAAAATTCATCACCAGAATTTTTTCGGCTTAAGTCTTCATATTCTTTATCAATATATGAAAAAACTTTATCTATTTGGGTTCTAATTAATCGGAAATTTACTGATTAACTACTAACAACTTATTACTTGAAAAAAAAAAACTCTTATATTTTCACATTTTACTGCGGTTGAAGGCAGCCACCGCAGTTAACAACAGTACGTCTATTTGTATGGGTAACAACACTAACACCGTTTTCTTGCATCGCCACTGCCGATCGCTCAACTACAAATGAGTCGAAGTGAATCATTTGATTCGGCCCGTGATTGCAATACGATACTTAATATGCGATTCGCGCACCGAATCAAACAAGGGGAAGTCGGCTCGCTCACAGCGGATTGGTTGGATTGCTTGTATATACTCGTATGTACATATGTAAATTTTTATTCGCTTAAGCTTTTGATTGTATAGCATATGCACTCGTGCATAAAATGCTGATTATAAACGATTGCACACATAYRTATATATACAGATGTGTGCGTAAGTGATTGTATTGCCAATCGTTTGCCTCATTTTGATGTCGATAAGTATTTATTGGCGCTCACACAATGCAAGCAAATTGCTGATACGAAGCTGCGCTGCCGACGAAGCGGCGAATGAGTGCGTAAAGAATTGAATTGAATTTCAATTTAATAATTTACATGCACACAACCATAGCCACTCGTAAAGAGGGCGGGTACTTATTTGCATTTAATGCGTGTGGCATGATGGTACAGGCAAATGAAGACCGATTGCCTGCTGTATTTGTTTGTATGTATTTTCATAGCCTATTCAGGGTAGTTTCACACGAAGTTTTTTTAGAATTATAAAGAATTGTTGGAAACCTTATACATACTATATATTTAAAGATCAGCGCCTGTTTGTCGTCTGTAAATATTCGCATTTGTCCTTTAGTTCTGGAGTTCTCGGTCTGAAATTTTTCACACGCTCTTTTCTCCTCAAGAAGCTGCTTATATGTGGGCACGCCGATATCTGATCACTATAGCATGTTTGTAGCTGGCTGTAATGCACAATGATCGATAAAACTCAAGTCCTTGTATGAGAAACTTTTTTATTTGATGAGATACCTTCACGAAATTTGGAACATGTTATTATCCCAGTAGGCAGCATAACAATATCCGTACAGATCGTTCAGATCGGGGAACTATAACATAAAGCTGCCATACAAACCGATCGATTAAAGGCTTCATTTTCCCTTCGTCATCTTCTTTATGTTATACAAAAATTGTCCCGGGGAAGGTTATTATAGCTTCGGTGCAGCCGATGTTAACGTTTTTCTTGTTGGTCGCACCCATAGTAATAACGAGCTGATATTATGAAAACACATACACATACATATCCATATATATTCTTATATACATGTTTATACTTGAATGTGTGTTTGTAGAAATTAGACACCGACCGTGGGAGTTTTTTATTGCCCGAATTGCTCCTACTCGTGCAAGTTTATTACCGTTCTAGTAGGAAAAAGTTAATGCAAATAAACAAAAGCACAACAAACGGAGCGAAAAACACGAATGAAACCAAAATTAAAAAAAAAAAATAAAAGCGCACAAGCAGAAAATATAAATTTAATAGTGAACACAAAGTAACAAAAGATATTATCTACCACGAAAAATTTCTTTAGGAAAGCAATATTTAAGCCATTGCTGCTGTGCTTGTTGCTGTTACTATTTGAGGCTGGCACGTTAAGGTGTTCGCTCGTAACAACTTTGCACTGGATAATTTGGTCGTAAAAGCGCGGCGCAGCCCAACAGCGCTTAGAACAATCATAGAACGTGTATCGGAACGCTCTGAATGCTAGTCGCAGCGCACTGTTTCGGTGATATAATGTCAAGCATAAATTGTAAGCTAAAGATGGGTGGACTCTGTAGGAAATTAAAGACGATTTTTCCATTTTGTATTTGATTGGAATAGAAAACTTACGTAAAAATATTGATTATATTTTAAGGCTGTCAATTTTTGTTTTTTTTTCACAGCAGTTATTGTGGGGATAATAATGTTTTTAGATCAGATAAATTTTTTGGAAACGACTGATACGATCGGCTTAAAATTTCATACACATAATAGTTTTAACCAGAGAAATCTTGCTCACCACCAGAAACCTTCTTCAGAGGTCCTCAAGCAGATGAGCTGCATGATCAGAGAATCCAAAATTTTTCAAAATGAAGCGGCGATTTTTAAAATACATTAAATTATGTAAATGTACAATTTTTTATTTACTTATTCAATAACGTCGCTCTTCAAAAAACAAAAAAAAAATCACAAAAAAACCTTCTTACTTACTTGCCAGTTACCCAGTAATATCTGGTATATTATCTGGAATATTATTGATTAATAAAATACATTAAATTCTGTAAATGCACCCTCTTCAGAAAAAAATCACATTCTTACTCAGTAATATCTGGTATATTATCTGCGATATTACCCATACATTATCAAGATATTACTGGCTAACTAACAGTTTTCAATTTTCAAAAACCCCAAAGCTCTCCATTTCGATCGTATGATCCAGACAGTTCTTAGCAGGCATGCACACACAGACATTAATACCTACATAAATACATACATACATATGTATATGTGTATATGCATACACGGCTGTCTATGTGTGTCACTGCTGTGCAAATGTTGTGTGAATTTCAACAGGTTCGGCGCACATAAAACCACGCCAATAAACAATGCTTAAGTGAGACCAAATGACTAAATGCTACACGAGTGGCCACACCACCACCATCATCGCCACCAAGAAGCACAAAATTTCAACACACACACACGCTCAGCTGTTTGTATGCATATTTGTGCATTTAGTGTGGTTATAAAAAATTGAAGCATCATGAGAACAACAAGTTCTCCTCTACTATTCTCGGTGCTTAATTTCGTTTAGAAAGGTGAAAGGTGTTAATTGTTTTTGAACTTGGATTTTGTGTAGCAAGTAGCTTTACGAGAGCGATGTAACATGCTTTTAAAACTGTTTAAATGAATTGCATATGATTTACAAATCTACATATAGAAATATGTCATTTTTAAATGCATGTAAAAAAAGACAATAACTTAAGATTCTAGCAGATTAAGGGGTTGTTTTGAATGGTTCAAAGTGGGAAACTGAGCACCAGCTATATAAATACATACATATGTATATACATACATATTATTTATTATTTTCTGAACAATTAATCGTCGACAACATGTTACGGTAGCAAAAGTCTATCCTACTTGACGGTTATAATTTAACATATGTATATCTAGACGAGTTCTAGACAAGGCTGGACAGAAGTGTAGGAAGATTTTCAACAGCTCTCTCCTAACTTCGTCGCTACCAATGTGTGGTGTGGCATGTCAGTAATCCAACAATCGTCCTGCGATCTTTTTAAGACTGTCATGCTTTCCTTCAGGACTTATGATCCCCTGTATATGACCTGTCAGCCCTGTCGCAAATTTTATTATGTATCGGTTTTAGCGCCTTACGTATTTTCTGCTCTGGTTCGGTGGCCAGACGGATGGCACTTTCATCAGTTATTTCGTTTTTCAGATTTTTTTTTGTGGTCTGGAACCTAGTATATGTATATGCAGGCGCTTTCCTGCAACCACTAAATCTACTGCCTCCCTACTTCTAAATACTTATTATTTATCTTAATTTTCGCCTGGTTATCGCCGTACATATACATACCTGTTAGCTATCTCAGACGCTTTTCTGACCGCAAAGACTTCCGTCTGGAAGATATTGCCGTATTTCGGCAGCTTGAAGCGTCGCTTGAGGTACAGCTGCGAGCAATAGACTCCGGTGTCAACTCGTTAAGTCATTTCTGATCCGTCTGTATAGATGTTGTAAGTTCCGCTGTCTGTAGATCAAATATTAATAATATCTAAAACATCTATCTAAGATGGAATTAAATAAGTGACTGCACCAAAGAAAATATATATAACTCATTTTATCTTTCCAATTTAACATTACAACACTCCACCCATCTGGCTGCTAAACTCTTTTTTCTGCCATAAATTCATATATGCTAGAATTTTTGTTGTAATGAAAGATTATAAATGACACTATAAGAAAGTTTCTTCTCGCTGTTGTTGAATATTTCACAAATAAATAAATTTGTTTTACTAATATTCTGTTTGTATTCATAAATCAAGTCTGACGCACAGAATGGCTTTCGCTTGACGCAAATGGGTTGCAAACATTTTTTAATTAAAATTATTTGGTTTTAATAAAACAACCTCTATAAATATAGGGTGATGAGTGCTAATGGGGCCAATGAATATACCGTATGTACCGTATGTAGAAAAATAAGCAGAAAGAGTTTTTTTGATTATTGATGATCATTAGTAGGAATAAAGTGATTCGATAGAGATCGGCTCATTTCCTGGAAGTGATCACTCAATTTGAAAACTAGTTTTGAGAAAAACTGGCTCAAAGATAAACTGATGGAGCTGATTGTACTTATAGAACTGAGTGGCTACACTTTAGATGGCTGTGATTCAATAACTATTTGAGATATCGATTAAAAATCGATTGTACTACTATATGTTATAACCTTTCCAAATATGAAAAAATAGTTTTTAATTTTTATACTCTCGCAACAAAGTTGCTAAAGAGAGTTTTATAGTTTTGTTCACATAACGGTTGTTTGTAAGTCCTAAAACTAAAAGAGTTAGATATAGGGTTATATATACCAAAGTGATCAGTTGAAATCCGGATGTCTGTCTGTCCGTCCGTGCAAGCTGTAACTTGAGTAAAAATTGAGATATCATGATGAAACTTGGTACACGTATTTGTTGGCTCCATAAGAAGGTTAAATTCGAAGATGGGCAAAGTCGGCCCACTGCCGCGCCCACAAAATGGCGGAAACCGAAAACCTATAAAGTGTCATAACTAAGCCATAAACAAAGATATTAAAATGAAATTTTGCACAAAGGATCGCATTAGGGAGG
>NW_017537001.1:1158649-1196142 GCF_001853355.1 Bactrocera latifrons | reverse complement strand
CAAATATGGGTGAAATCGGTTCACAACCACGCCTGAAATCTCGATTATCACTTTATCATGCGAGAGTATAAAATGTTCGGTGACACCCGAACTTAGCCTTTCCTTACTTGTTTTAATTTAATTTGTTAATTCATCCGTTGAATGTTCAACACTCTTCGGAATTACAACTAATCGACTCCTTCTCCAACACTTTCTTTCTTTTCTTTTTCTCTTAATCATTGAGCAAAAGAAATGTTGAATTTGAAACAGAATAGAAAGACATACCGAAGAAACCATCCGGTTTAAATGCTTAAAGTGCATAATATTTCATGTTTTCCGAGTTCAGCCCATTTCTTGCAACTTTACCCTAACTGAGCATGTGCGTGTGGCATCGTTTGCGTCGCGGTTTTCATTATCACCCACAAGAGTTTTGATTTATTTTCGATATCAAAGTGGTTGTTTTGATTTATTTTTCTACATTTTAAATGCTGTCGCCCCGAATATTTCTATACGTTTTCGCGTGTATGTTAGTATATGTGTATGAACAACAAAAATAATAAAATACATTTCTTTCCCGTCTAATAGCTTCTGACATTTAATAAAAATTGCGGTGTATTTTATAGATAAATGGACAGCAGCAGCTGGCAAAAATATTTTATAAGTTAATATATTTATAAATGCTTGTATGTATTTGTTGTTGTTTTTTAAGATCACGGCCGTGACACGAGACTTATGTTTTTTGATTGTGCGTTAAGACTTTCATTCCTTAAAACTGAATTTATTAATATAGAAACTTTATATAATAATATAAGCCTGTGTATTGGAAAAGTTGCCTATTTTGAGTAAAAAAAAAAATGTTTAAAGTAAACACTAAAAATTTAGCGCGAGTATCGGAAGTTGTCAATCTTCTTTCTCGGGTCTTTTCCAAGATTTGGTGCATGGTGAATATATGTGAAAAGTAGGTCACTTACGACAATTGTTGTGACCGAGTCGGAGCGAGCGGACGCAAATATTGTCCGATCTAGGATTGGTAATCAGGAAGATATAAATCATTTAATATGAACTGCTTTCCTATTATTCAACTCTTAATTCGGACCTGTATTATCAACAGTTTCACCGTCTGAAGGATGTAAACGTCCAGAAGCGGCCAGCTTTGGCCAATAGGAGCGGAATTTTATTGCGACAGGACAACGCCAGACCACGCACATCAATAGGTTCCCGCCAGGAGCTCCGAGGGCTTACTATGGATATTCTTCTGCATCCGTCTTATAGTTCAAACCTCGAACCTAGTGATGGCTATCAGTTCCTATCTGTTTTGAATGATTTTGCTGTTGAAAAACTCGCTTCGAAAGTATGATTTTACTTTTGAAATTGCAAAAATTCATTCATCGAATCAAGATCTTCAATTTTATGTTAAAGCAATGGATTTCTACGTACTGGATCTCATTCGGTTCTATATTCTCTATAATGCTATTATAAATATTTTTAAATCACTAAGCACCTAAATCTAAAATTATGGCGCCTTTAATTTAGAATGTATTAATGAACTTTAATTTTTCAATGAATTTCTTATTATTACTATTCTGTGGTTTGAAAAAATACATATATAGGAGTATATGAGATGCGCCAGATTACAGTTCACAAAATATTATTAGGAACACTTTTAGGTGTGTAATATAAGAGCGAAAGGTATCCAATCCTTAAACATTTTGCAGAAAATAGTAAGCGTGAGTTCGCTAAGCTCATCTAAAAAGCATCTGATGACTCTTAAAAATGTTGTATTTCGTTATAAGAATTAATATTCAATCTTTTCTTATTAATTGGTTCATTAGCTGTATAACGAAGTTTCTATATTTATGCCTGAAGTCTTGGCTCTAACGCAGCTTCAAATACTATACATAAATACTTTATTATTTACATCTAGCATCTTATATGGCGTGTAGCTACACGCGCACGCTTAAAGCAGGCACCAATGGCCGAAGGCGATCATCACATCTGTTGACCGCGACCTTTATAACTAGCGAAGTCATTAATGAATTGTTTGTTTGTTGTTTTTTCACACACAGTGCGTTAATATGGTGAACAAGTTGGTGAAGCCGTTAAACCATTTAATCAATTAACATTTTTGTTTGCCAAATTACAAATTTTTAGAATGAAATATTTGTATATCTACATAAAAACACCACAAGCACATAAACATATATATATTATACGACCCTCTAGGAACAGTGACAGTCATCTCACCGGTAATTTGACAGGCACAGCCGGAAAAATTTTTGTCAGTGCGGAGAATAACGTTTTCATCATTTTCTTAAGGGCACCGGGCAAAACTTGATGTAACAAAACGTGTGTGAGTTTGCATCTCTCTTTAATGTAAATATTGAAAGGGTCTTACTTAATCAAAAACCTTTAAAGCTAGAGTGTTCTCTTACAACTTATCGACTACGGTACTCGCCGTTGGAAATGCGCAAGCACCATAAATCTTTCGCAGAACTTTTCTCTCGAACACTCTTAAGGCCGACTTATCAGATGATGTCATTGTCGTTGCCTTCTCACCATATAGCAGAACGGGAATGATGAGGGACTTGTAGAGTTCAGTCTTTGTTCGTCGGGATTACCCTACTTTTCAATTGCCTGCGCAATCCAAAGCATCACCTGTTGGCAATAGTGATTCTGCGTTAGATTTCGAGGCTGATATGATATTTTGGTGCTAATACTGAGGCTGATATGATATTTTGGTGCTAATACTCGTTCCAAGATTGACGAAATTATCTAAGGCCTCTAAATTTTGATTGTCAACAGCTGACAAGTAAACTGCATGTCCTGACCGACATAAAATATGTGTTTGCATAGTATTGGTATACAAATATTTATCGGAAACTCTGAGCTGAGGCCCCAATCAAAGTAGTCTTCAGAACAGTAATACTCTGCAAAAGATCAAAGAAGAAATTTCATTTAGCACTTAGTTCTTTGCACTAAATTATTGTAAAAATTCGTTTTAATGACAAGCTTACTTGTAAAGAATTCAGTATTTCGACTTAATTTGTTTACTAAAAGTTTATTGAAGGATTTTTGTTATATTTAATGCATATATATATGTATACAGATGTATATATGTATATAAGGTTGTTTTGCTTTCCAGTATTTTTAATTTCTCCTCGCTCACATGACAAATTGCAATTGACATTATTAATGATGTTTAAACTGGTGTTTTATTAATTGCTTAACCTCCGGCCACACTGTTATCGACTCGTTTTCAATGTACCGTTGTTGATAGTTTTTTGTTGGCAGTACATTTACAGGTTAAACCATATACTAGACGAACATATCAATACAGTGGTGGGTCCAAAAAAAAATAAAGAAAGTTAAATATTTTTAAAGTGAAACTTCATAAGAGATCCTTTATAGACGATACTTCACTTTATTTTTTATAATCAAGGTGCCATATATAAGTACATATACACTTTTTCTTGTATTATTAGATATATATGTACATATAGGCTTGATATTCGCCTTTTTTGATTTCCTGAAGTCGTATAACATATAGATAATTTATTAGAGCTTTAGTTCTCGTTGGGAAAAACTTTATAACTATTAGACTTTCTGGTCGGCATTATTACCTAGGCCTCTCGGCTATCGTTAACATATTTCATATGGTAGATATTTGTAATGAATGGGACATTTTAATGATCATCTTTTCATTGAAACTAATGATTCTCTCCATTTATAACATAATTTAAATTTTTTCTGGTGTCCTAATTCTTATGTCCACCACTGTACAATGTACATTCATCGTAATCGCTTTACGTACATTAAGAGACTTTAATTTATTTCTTATCGGCTATGTATTTCAGTCTTAAATGAGATTCTTGGTCCTTACATATGGATATGTATTTCAGGGTTCTGTATATACATATACATACATACATACATATATAAGGCAATAACGTGCCACGAACGTTTATCGACTAGAAATTTTAGGTAAAAACTTCTCAACAGTTTTAGAAAAGACTGTGATTAAAGAAAATTTATTATGACCAGGAATGTTTTACAGAAATGACTCGTTATTAGGAAGATGATAGAAAATGTGTTAAAGATTGTGCAATAAAACTGATGAATGAGATTATTTATAAAGAATTATTCGTTAGTTCATTATTTTTTATGACTTCATCTGTTTTATTTTATTTTTGGCAACTTCGGAAACGGTAAGTTCATGGAGCAGCGAGCGGTTCAAATATTAATCGGACGACTTTTGCATATACATATACATATGTTATTGTTATTGTTGTAGCAGCAAATATACCTCAAATATTCTGTATACTCTGCTCATATGATCACCTTTGGGAGAATATACGGTACGTGACGGATCCTAGATTCGCAGATTGTCTTTGGGAATGATGGTGGATACTATGTCAGGCGACCACCATTAAACCCACGATATACAAAACACTCGTGAAACATGGTGAATCAGAAGGCAAAATGACTGGCAGTTTGTACAGATACATTTTAGCAGAACATTTAAATGGAAAATACGCCGATGATTTACCAGTAGTTTGGATTTTCAGCAGAATAACGATCCAAAGCATTGCGCCGGTTGATAAGGACTGGATAGCAATGAATCACATCAAGTGTCTCTAGTGGCTGGCTCAAAGTTCGAAATTATGGAATATATGGGGGATTATTAAGATGGCAGTTGCGGCGAGAAAACCGTCGAATAAGGTTTCATTGTGACAAATCTTAAAAGATCTGTTTAGCAAAATTAGCCCTAACCAATGTAGCACACATGTACATATGTACGTACAATTAGCGAACGGTTCAGGTAAGTGATTTTGGAAAACGGGTTCCCAAAGAAAATATTAGACTAAATAAAGCATTTTTTTTAAGAAAACATCGAGTTCTTTATCTCACACTTTTTGTTGCAAACAAAATAAAGAGGAAAGCAGATTTTTGTTTTAAACTAAAATTCAGCTTTAAAAAAAAAAGGATTTCAATAAATTTAAAGTCAAATCCTTTAATTCTTTGAAACTTTTTTTTTCGAATTCTTCTACAACCGAAGTTATTCTTGGTTTTTAAATATTTATGCACAAAATTCCACTCACAACTGAAATTTCCCTTTGCATTCCAAGTAATTAATAAATTTCGTAGCATACTTCGCTTAACAAATTAAACGCCACGTTGAAATACATAATGAAAGGTTAACAGTTAACCATCACTTATTCCATTTAGTATATACAGAGTATGTACATATTTGTGTATTTAAGTAAAACGATCTCATTCATATCAATTGAATTGCAAACAATCAGCAGCGAAGTTCATAGTGAGAAAATGCTTGTACAAAAACGTCAATGGATTTGATTAATGATTTTGAGAATAAATTACACTTGCAATGGTAATAAGTAGCAAATGAGTAGACTCATTGAAGACGCTCATTTGCTTGTGAAAATACGTACTTATAAACTTATGTAGATACATACAAACATCTGTATATTGTGCGATAAGCGAGAACTGATAAACGATAATCTATGTAGTAAGTGCAAGTGAAGCGAGGCGAACTCGTCAAAATTCAACACACAACTCAACTGAGCACAATAAAGCATTGAGTAAGTGTAAGTGTATGTGTTGAAAAAAACTTTCGTGCTGATACACTTGTTGGCGCACTTCGTATTTGTACGAATGTAATAAGCTGGTGAGGGTGGTAGAAGAAGGCACAAAGAATATACACATAAGTAATTGTATACATACATACATATGTATGTACATATGTATAGTATATGTATGTATAGAGTTGTATGTATGTTTATACGCTCAAAGAAAGTTACACGCTCAAACAAATTTCCCTTCATCAACGTTTGCCACCAATTTGAAATTGATGAATACAGCATTACAAATTACGTTACCGCAGTTGTTGCTGAATGCTTTCATACTTACCCACTTACATACATACACATGGTTACTTATGTATTATTGTTAATCTTGTTGTTCGAAAAGATATTATGCCAAATGAGCGGAATATCAATTAACGCCCTCACTACAGCTTGTATGCACAGCAATGTATACGTACTGTCTCTTATACACATCTAGATGTGTATAAGAGACAGCTTTCATACTTACCCACTTACATACATACACATGGTTACTTATGTATTATTGTTAATCTTGTTGTTCGAAAAGATATTATGCCAAATGAGCGGAATATCAATTAACGCCCTCACTACAGCTTGTATGCACAGCAATGTATACGTATATGTATGTACAATGCCACCAGCAACAACAACAGCGCATGCCGCATGCGACCAGCATGGTGTTCTTTCCATCCCACCGCGCTCTCCTCGAATTGCGCTATTTGCCACATTGGCAACTTCGTGCTTCGAACTATTGCCAACGAGCTCATCAGCCAACCGAAGCGCTGGCAGACGCAGCGTCAGTCAACCGACCAGCCAGCGTAGCCACGAATCGGTGAAGTTAAGGTACACGCTCCACTGGCAGCACCCACTTTGACTGATGATGCAGTGGAAATGTAATTAAATGCCGTTTTTTGCCCTTTGCTGTCTTATTGGTACATTATGTTTCAGTATTTATGTAAAAGGTATGAACATATGGTATATATGTACATACGTAATTAGTTGTTGTTGCATTCATCTACTTTAAATGACTCTAATGCTGTCAAATGAGAGGAGCTCAGGGTGTACAATGCTTTGTCGGTTGTATGTATGTATGATGTATTGCTTGTATATGAAATGTGGTCCACATATACATTTGTACCTAGGTACATGTAACTGACTTCATTTAATGTTGCTTTACATTTGCATACGTACATATGTACATATAAACATACCTACATATATTATATGTATGTATATCAAATATTCATGAAACAAGGTGAAAAGTATCTCACGATCATGCGCCAATAGAAATTATTTGTTGTGTTTGCAACAATGCAGTCATTGGGGAAATGCTAATGCATTAATAAATACGAGTAAATGACGGAAAGCTTAAATTAATGACTCTTTACAGCTCTTTTACATGTATTTATGTGATACATCGTTATTGTTGTTGTAAAGAGTTAAATATTTCAAGTAGACATGTGCATCATATACATAAATACTACAATTTTTCTTTACAACTTATAGGTGACCACTGTAGAGAGGTGCTGGGAAAAGGGACCCAACACCACAGCATATCGCTCTGAAATTTTACACATAATCTTTTCTCCTCAAGAAACTACCCATTTGTCGAAACCGCCAATATTTGACCACTATAATATATTGTTGCAAAGCAAAAAATCTCAACCTCAAAACCTAAAAATTTTATTATTAAAATAGATACATTGAGATATTAATCAACGAACGTTTCAAACTGTGTTTTTGGCTTCCCGCATTTTTTGTGAAAGAATGTACATTTCAGAGTGGCTTTAATCGAAAGAATTTAAAAATTTCAAGTCAATGTTCATTTGTCGGCCGGTGTTATTCATCAATATTTATTTTGTTGCCTTCAAAGTAATCTCCAAGAGATGTCATATATTTATACGAACGATTTTTGCTTCATCGAAATTTTTTTTGTCGCTTCGATCGACTGAAAACGGGTTCGGCAATTTCAGTTTGGGAGTATGAAAAATTCACTCGATGCCATAACTAGTGAATCCACTGGTTGATCGATGGCATTCATTCGGTTTTGGGTTTAAATTTATTATATCGTGTAAAACCCATGAATTGTTTTTCCACAATTTCGGCCGTTTTAGACGGATGTTCTTACGTGAACGCCTCAATACGGCCAAATAGAACTCCTCTTTGGCCGTCTGCCCCTTCGGTATCAATTCATGATGCACCAAACCACAGATATCGAAATAAACAATGATGGCTGTTGACTTGTTTGCAGTTTAAACTCATAATCCCATGTCTCGTCGGCAGTTATAGTGCTCTCCATGATCGGAATTCGCACGATCAAGCTAGTCCAAAGAGACTTGTTTGCGGTACTGTTTTTGAAAAAATTCAATTTTATCGAGACGAGTCGAGCAAGAACGCGTTTCACGCCCAATATATCCACCAAAATCATTCGAAAGGACTCGGGGGCGATGTAGAGTTCTCTTGCCATAATTCTAGAACTTACATGACGACCTTCACTTTTTTAATATTGTCATCAGTTGAAGAGGTCTTCAACGATCTATTAACCGTTTTCGAAGGCTTTGTACCACTCATAGGCTTGTGTTTTTGATACAGCTAAATCACCGTAAGCCTTTTCAAAAATTAGAAATACAAAATTTGACACAATTTCTTTTTTCGATATTTTTGCATTTTTGTCACGTTGTACATACATATGTATGTACATATATGCAAAACATAATTTGAGTTTTGAAAATCACCAGTGGATATATCCTCTTAAGCGTTTTCCCTTTAATAACTGGTGAGCAGCTCTAACGGTGATATTATACGAGTGCGAGTATACTCGTACATAATAATCTACTATTCCACATTAATAGCTTCACGTACTCGGATTGGTTGAGCTGCACAATCAAAACGACTGATAACATACAACAACAACTGCGAGTTATTGGACCTTTAAGAAATGATTGTAATTTATAGAGTGTGCAATGGTGTTGCAGCAACAAAAAGCGTAAGTGAGAGAAGCAAAGCTTGTCACAAATGAAATACTCATAGAATTTTTGAAACACCAAGTGGAATTGAAACAAAAACTAGACTAACAAAGAAATGAAACAAGGAAGTACAGATGAGAGATTTTCAAATCGTTTTTGTAATACAAATAAACAGTGTTATTCTACTCTTTTTATTAACAATTACATTGTCTTTGTTTATAGTACTATAAATACATATGTACATACATATCTACATATGTATGTATGTACACACGTTAGAATAATGCAAACATTTATACATTAGTACTAATGCGCCTAAGTACTTTGTGTTGACTTGTAAACTGGAAATTCAAACAAACGGCCACTAATTGGTCATGATTGAAATAAAAGAAAGATCGTTAAAACAAAAATACAGAATTTACTTTTATTCGGATTTATTAACAGGAAACGAATAATGCTGCTAGTTAAAAGGAATAAATGTGGAGTTAAAAAAAATAACATCTTCAAACAAAAAATGTAAAGATCGTGAAATGAAATTTAATTTTATCAAAGATTTCTTCAACTTTTTGTTAGATTGTACTTAAATGCAAATTTGTTAATCAAATATTTAAATTTGGAGGTAAGTACGAGTAGGCACTATAAATACATACATTTGCATATAAGTATGTAAATACTTGTACATAATCACATGTTTATGCATAATATTGTGGAAGTACACTTTTGTGATTCTTCTCATCTAGAGAGTTTTAACAGAGAAAGCACCAATCCACCAATTAGCAAAAAATATTGCTTTTATAATTTTCAAATTGGTAACAAAAATATATTACAAATCAGAATTTACGGGCTTACGGGTTTCAAAAAATCAATTTTTTTATTACCTTTTTAATTTTTCAGCACTGCCACCCACAACACCTCTAGAATAGTGTCCTAAATTCATTCAAGTTGATCCGAGTAATAGTTTCAACGATATGGCCTTGAGAACTTGCGAGGCTAGATAGACTAAGGCGGCGTCTTTAAACGCGTTATTCTCGAAATTGTGTGTTTTAAAGTCGATTGGTAAAATTTCTCGAGAACTACTCAACTGATCTTCATGAAATTTTACACAGGTCTTTGAGATACAATTCTTTAAGACTTGGATGGAGAATTTTTTTGATTACTATTTAAAAAAAGAAAAATTAGCGAAATTTTACTTTTTTTGTAAGAAAGTCTGCCAAAAATTCAATTTTCAGTTTTTTTCTTCGTCCTAGTTCTATGTTAAGGTTTTAACTAAAACAAGTTTTTTTCACTTTAGATCACTGTAAGGAGTAATCCTGCCAATGTGGGCGCATCCTTTTCCGAGGTGTTACCGAAAATAGCGTCGCAATGGCCGAGTTTGAAATATTTTTTTTTTTAATTTCAGAATTTCTTTGTTCCTAGTGTGTGTTTATAACAATAAAAAATTCTAAAAAAATATTTAATTTTTATATGAGAAAAAAAATCTTGAAAGCTTTTTTTAACCAAGGAAACCCATATAAACCCATAAATATACCTGCAACTTAAGTTTTGTAATAAATACTGAAAATAAATGTTTTTTTTTTGTACAGCTAAGTCTTTGCTGCTGCCACTTATTATCTGTTAACTGATCGAATTTTATCCAGACTAACAAAAAATCTAATTTCCACATATTTTAATAAAAATCTGGTAGCCTTCAAAACAGAAAGAGGCCTCTGAACCAATATAAGCCAATCAACGCTTAATTCAGTATTCCAAATTCTTGTTCTCAGCTACTGGTCTTCCTTAGATTCAGTGAATTTTGGTTTTTATGGTCGTAACTAATTTTTGGAGGACCATTCGCTGGATTGTTGGATAGTTTCGAAGTCATATTCATACGCTCATATCTTCTCACTAGTAATGTTTCGTTTGATGAATGTAGGGCACTCAGCTACGTCATAAAGCATCTCTTTGGCGACCTGTACTGACCGTCATATATGCAAAAGATTCACATCTCTTAAGATGAGTCTAGCATAAACACGCTTTTTGTCTAAAAAATTTACCAAAATATGTTGAGTCGTTCTATAAAAGATGTTGAAATGCTCTGCTGAAAATGGAAGAACATTTTCTATAACATTTTTCAATATTATATTTTCGTCATTAACATGTGTAGGACCTTCTCGACCTTCACTGAATACTTTGTGCCTTTCAAAAATTTTTCGACGTCTCTGTAGCCATGATTTCTTTGAAAACTGAAACCAAACTCATTTTTTGTCATGTAAAAGTTAGATGAATAAATCACGTTCGTAAAAATAGGTGCCAAGCACACACTAATCGATAGATGGAAACAAAACTTAATAGACATGAAAAATTGCAATAATTAAGAATTTATATTTATATTCAACCAGTCCGAGTCAAATCTGATCAAATGGTCTATCTCTCTGAATGCATTTTTTTTTTTTTAATTTCTCAGAGTTAGCTTAATCGAAAAGTAACCTCAATATCTTATTTATCTAATAAGGTTTTCCTCATTTCTTATAAATGGAGACATTACAAGATTTGATAATTATGTTGTAACAGTTGTGTTTGAAAATTTAAATATAGGTGTATATGTACATATATTTTCCAATAAATTATTGACATTTGAATGGCTGTAGATAAGGATCTTACAGATCAACTACAAATACACATACATACGTGGAAGGTGTACATGCATACATACATACATATATTACAAGGTAACAGAAATTTACTTTTTCATCTTTCTACGACAATCAAAGGAACAATTATTAAAGCCTCATTCTGATTGTTTGAGAGCCTCTATTATAATAAATTTCTCCATACGATGGGTAGATGTTTTCATTAAGATTGTAAATGTCATTGTAATTGGAAAATGAAAAGAAAGCGTATCTATGATAGGTATGTTTGTATGAAAGCAGTGAGCCAACTCGATGTGCACACCTTTAATCTCTTTATGATACTAGGAAGCGGCATTATGTGAGTTGATGACTTTATACATTACATATGTATACATATGTGTAAGTATGTCTGACATGTATTTATATTAAATATGTCCGAAAAAAAATATATCATATTTTTAGTGTCCTGGTAAATATTTTCGCTGAAATTAGTTGGACTATGCCATAATTTGAAATAAAGCGCTTTTCAAAAAAATTTTTCAAACAAAGTACTGTATATAACCAAAAAAAAGCTCAAGTGGAATCAAGACTACTTAAAAAGTAAACAAACTTTTGTATGAAAATCTTTATCTTGAATTTTATTGGTTTTGTATGGCAACTATAAACTATATTGATCCGATTTGAGTAATTTGTTGAAAGGTTTTATCGTTGCTTTGAAAAATAATTCATGCGAAATTTCGTCAAACAAAAAAGTTTTGGGTTTGTCCAGTAAGTAATAGGACTGAGTCGATTTAAAAAAAATTATTGAACCAATCATAACGATTCTTTAAAAACTTTCACGATAGGTTACTTCACGGCTCACGGAAGGCCTTTCAAATTGTTTGCCTTTCATCGGCCTTCTCAGTCAAGGAAACAAAAAAGGTCCGGGGGCATCTGGGTGGTTGCCGGCCTTGACTGGGTAGCTGTTGACAAGAAAGGCGTTGTCACCCGGGGCATTGGCGTGGTGCAACTTCCAATCGGCTGCGCCGTCGTTTGGGTTGGTTTTTGGGACCCGAAACGTAAAAAAAACGCGCTCAATGAAAATATCAACCAGCAATGATTTATTTTGGTTCAGATGTAAAACGCATCCCTTGCGACTTGTAGAAACATACTAAACGGCCGTTGCCTCGACAGTCGGACCTAAGTAACTAAAACGGATCTGAATTTCTATCCGGCCAAAGACTGCCAACTCATCACCGTGCCTCGAAATTATTTCAGGAATTTTCTGACGCTACAAAAACAACAATAACTTGGAGAAGCAGTGTTAACGAAACACCTGTATAAGGAATCGTGTCTAAAGACTATAATTTGCTATAAGTCGCCATTACTCTTAACTACATTAGCCCCTAATGGACTATATATTAATGTTTTACTAATTAACACCTACCTTAAACTTCTCTTCGGCTCCGCTTCCCCTACCCAAAATTCCACATGCATACTTCCTCTCACCGCTTGCACCGACCCCACCATCATCAACTGCCACAACAAGTGAGAGAACACAGTAAAATTTTAATTGAATGCATTCAAAAGGGATTTAATTTGTTGTTGCTGTTACGCTTGCGTCCAAAGTAAAAAGGATGCCGATACTTTTATGTGCCACAATTTTACGAGCTTTTCGCCGAATGCGATCATTTTTATAATAAGTTGCAGACTGCAACCGCAGCGCGAAAAATGGAGCAAAAATATCGAAAATAAAAATCATAAAAATCACAAACATACACACTCAAACATTTGTGGGCACATGAACGACAGCCAGTCAGTCAGTCTCATATCAGCAACAACTACAACAAACCCACACTCAAAATATTTAGCCCATAAAGCGATCGTTATGCCGGGATTTAATACACTCGTACTTGCCACACTCGGTTGCAGGCCTTCAATATGTTCAACATGGTCTCTGGTCTATGCATATAAAATGCATGTATATGTACGTATGTGTGGCTGTGTGTACACTTTACACCGTTCTCAATTATTCTGCGAATAAATCAAAGTACAATTTCGCACTTTTACCACATTTTGCGGCTGCTTGCTTGGGTTCTTACGATTCGTCTGCCATCAAAGGAAATTTCTGCGGTCTTTACTGCTTTCAACGGATGCTGCGTTACGGTAAATACATAAGTAGTATTACAATGCGGTGATATTTGTCCACCCTTCCAACCAAAACCACAGATATTGTTAATATTAGTACGCCAGTTGATCAGAGACGAGATCAGGCCACCTTAGCGATCATAAATTCGGTATTGGAATAGCTTGAATTCTATGGAGCCTTCTCAGGGACTTGATAATGCTTAAGCTGGTATTTTCTGCTTTTATGTGTCGCAATGCAATTTGAAGTTAGGCTTAAACTTAAATTGATTTCAGTTTGATTTTGCTCGTAAATCCACCAAACTGGCGACTCGTGGAGTATCGTGGTAATTGTGATTTCAGCCTATACGCGGATAGAACTGACACTTGGCAGTTCAATGTGGAGTTACATTGCAACCGGTTGCCGAACCCAAACAACGGCAGAGGTTTTAGCAGTGCCTCGAATCCCACCAACGTGATTAGTGTGTCCGCTCAACACTAACAATTGGTACTGAAAATGTCTGGCATGGTAGGACTATCTTCAGCAGGTACCTATGTACGTAAATATACCGAATGTTGTCTCGTCACCACTAATAGTGTGTTTGAGGCATATAGACCCTTAGTTACGTTGTGAAATGCCTCTAGCATTGACACGCTTCATATCCAAAACACTGATATGTTCAGTTGATTTATAGGAGGTGTTGAGATCATTTTCTATCTTTATGATTTCAAACATAGTTTCTGTATGATATCGTCATTAAGTGGATGAATGACTCTCATTAAGAAAGCTTTCGATGAATTCGCGACGTTCATTGGATGTCGACTCTGATTAGCTAGTATACTCCCCAAAAATTCTTCTATGAAACAAAAGTTCAAGCAAACTCGTTGTTTAATTTGTTTCCATCGTAAAAATCGCCAGACAATCTTTTCGCGTCCTAAACAAATAGCTATCACATATACTTATTGACATGTGGATATCATTTCTCACAGGAACACGAAAGTGTTGAAGGAAAAATATATTTTTCCAGTCCATTCGTGGGTGGTGAAATCTGATCAGACGGTAAATATATCCGGAACCACAGTTTGGCAGGATGGGAATTTCTAGTTCGAATAATAGTTTCGCTTTCCCATGAAGAGCGGATATTTTCAAATGAATTCGTGTCAACAAAATATTCGAGTGTCTGACATGAGATATTTTCTTATTCTAAAACCGGATACTAATCAGATGGAACGGTGGCGGAAAGCCACTGGTGTATTTACTCCTCTTTATAATTAAAAAAATGTCTGCCTATATATCTATTTATACTCTAAATGTTATGCAAAAACGCTGCAAAACATTCTTAAACTGTTGAAACTTATGATTGTAAGCTACCAAGCAATCACCAACTGCTGATAATCGTCAGCGTTTCATTAAAAGTGACCACCACGAAAAATTGCACTTGTAATATTCTTTCCACACTCTCCTTGTGAGTTATATGTGTGAGGAAATACTTAATCCGCTTTTGTTTGTCATATTAACTAAATGACACAAAGTAGAAACGTGCGATTAAAGGGACAAAGAAATCCTGGGCGATAATGAAAAAGGAAATTCAAGTGGAAGTATTCGATTTATTCAGGCTTTGTATCACTTCGCTTTCAAAGATTATTAGAAATACCATATAACAAAAACAAATACATACTATACTACATAAGAGGGGGCCAATAGAGAAAGCAATAATGCGTTTTGTACATGTGCTGAAATGAACGCACTTCTGTAAGTGTCCGCTTTCGTTCTGAAAGAAATTCCAGTTTTAAAGTCTTTATTGGCTTTTGTTCGAAAAAGTAAGGAAAATATTGTTATTAGTAAAATTAGGCAAACAATTTTATAGGTTAAATTTAAGCTTAGTCAAAATAGCTGTTTGCTACGCGAAACACCCTAAAATTTGATACGCATAGCTCGAAAATGGGTGATGGAGTTGGTGCGGATATATATTGTCCAGAATCAGGCATAAGGCAACCTTTTAAGTTGTCGGACCACTGCAGTATAGCTGAGACCTTTGCTATTGCGAAAGCCGCAGAGCTGACCTCAAATGCACCTGCAAGTCAATACCTACGTAGAAAGCCTAGCAGACAGCCTCTTATCGCATATAGGCCAGAATTGGCTTGAGAAGCAACGCACCCGTGGAAAGTGCCACAAAGGTATCGAGCGCAATGAAATAGTAAACGAAATTGTCAAGAATGGTGTACGATTAACACCCGAAAACGGGACCAACCTTGGGAAAATCTTGCTTTATCTATACGACGAGCTTGAGAGAAGCATGGTAAAGAAAATCAAAATACAACGGAATAAGCTACCTGTGTGCAAATGTACAAAAGTTTGGTGCTAAACGGTCTTTCGAAAGTACACAAAATTCCTATAGACACGCGATAGAAGAGACTATAGGAACATGATCGGAATACTAACTGGTCCCTGTCTGGTGGCCCCCTGCAGAATGGCGTTGACAAATCGAGAAGGCTGCAAGAAATGTATAGAGCAAAGCACCAGGGAAGCAATGGAGCATGTCTTGTGCACTTGTCCCGCATTGGCAAGAATATGCTGTAAGCTTCTGAGGTCCCCACGGTATGATACCCCGGAGGAGCTATCGATAGCGAGACCGTAAAAAAGAATATTAAAATTCGCGTCAAGAGCAGGCACTGAAATCCATTAGGTATCGCAAAGAAGCAAAACTGGTCTATGCGTGGCTTGTTGGCCGCCCAGAATAAGCCAACCTAACCCAGTCAAAATACATAGTTAGCTTGATCCCAACTTGTGGACAATCCTCGTCGGTTTTCAAAAGCTTCTTTTGTGGCAAATTTTCTACTAGCAAAAGCACTCGAATGGACAGAAACCGATAATAGTAACTGGGTGTAAGGTACGGGTCATAAGGTACATGCATAAGAAGCTATCAATCAATCTTCCGGAGCTTCTGGCGGATCACAATTAATGTGTGTGACTTGGCTTTGTTCTGACAATTTATTTCTTCTTTTCCAAAGCGGAATCCTTCTGGGCGGTTGCATCCTTCGGATAATCCAATTCTTCGAATTCAAAATTTTGCCTTAGGGGAAGAGCTCATAGTAGTACCGTTTTCGCTGGCTCACTGCTGTAAGTGACTCACATTGTATCACTTATTACCACACGGTTTATAACTGGATTGATTTTGTCGGGGCTTAGGACTGACTCACAAATTGAAATTTGGTCTGTCCGTCTGTCCGTCCGTCCGTACAAGCTGTAACTTGAGTAAAAATTGAGATATCATGATGAAACTTGGTACACGTATTTCTTACTTCATAAGAAGGTTAAGTTCGAAGATGGGCAAAATCGGCCCACTGCCACGCCCACAAAATGGCGAAAACCGAAAACCTATAAAGTGTCATAACTAAGCCATAAATAAAGATATTAAAGTGAAATTTGGCACAAAGGACGTAATCTTTTTGAAAATGTGGGCGTGGCCCCGCCCCCTACTAAGAAACTACTACAGCTATGTCAACCAAACTCTACAGAGTTGTTTCATTCAGGCATTTCCAAATACAGTTCAAAAATGGAAGAAATCGGATAATAACCACGCCCACCTCCCATACAAAGGTTATGTTGAAAATCACTAAAAGTGCGTGAACCGACTAACAAAAAACGTCAGAAACACTAAATTTCACGGAAGAAATATCAGAAAGAGCTGCACCCAGGCTTTCTTTAAAAATTGAAAATGGGCGTGGCGTCGCCCACTTATGGACCAAAAACCATATCTCAGGAAGTACTCGACCGATTTCAATGAAATTCGGTATGTAATAGTTTCTTAACACCCTGATGACATGTACGCAACATGAAATCGGTTCACAACCACGCCTTCTCCCAATATAACGCTATTTTGGATTCCATCTCTGTATAATATATACATTAGGAACCAATGATGATAGCGGAATAAAACTTTACACAAATACGGTATTTGATGAGAGAGTATAAAATGTTCGGTGACACCCAAACTTAGCCCTTCCTTACTTGTTTTGTTTTCAGTTTCACTTAAATAGTCCTTAACGGGTTGTCTCTACT
The DNA here is from genome assembly GCF_001853355.1 of Bactrocera latifrons. Taxonomy (NCBI): domain Eukaryota; kingdom Metazoa; phylum Arthropoda; class Insecta; order Diptera; family Tephritidae; genus Bactrocera; species Bactrocera latifrons. The sequence continues at coordinate 1,178,798 of NW_017537001.1, read as the reverse complement.
CAAATGGCTAGAACTAAAGCCTAAAATCCGAGGTTTGAGAAATATACACTATGAAGATCATTCTGGGGTTCAGACTTTGATGATGAAGATAATGAACCGCAACCGAAGAGTGCGTTACAAATTCGTCATTTTTGAACTCCTTTGGGCCACTGTACCCTTCATACTTACAACAACTCTTAAAAGTTGTATTTTCAATACCACAAATTCAATTAGTAATAAACCCCATCAATGCATAGTTCGATTTTGATAACAAAGCCATTGAGTCGACCAAACAACAATTGCTTGTCCGCCAATTGATGGCCACGCAGCAGGCGAGGTTTTGATCTCCCCGAGGCGTGCAGCAAGCAATAAAACTATAAAAGGCACGGCTTCCACACATACCCCCCATATGTGGTGGTAAGGGGATGTGTTTGTAAATGCCAGAAGGTGCAATATAATGAAGCAGCAAAAATGTTTATCACATTGCGTTTACAACAAATACGACAACAACAAGGAACAACAATGTCGCAGTTGCCTTTAGAAGCTGCCAACTTACGCTCGAGACAAGGCATGTGTGTGGCAAGTGTGGACTCATGTGAATTACCTTAAGACAGCCAGGCGACGCGCTGCGATTGTTGTTGCTACTTGATGCACGACTGTTGTTGTTGTCGTTGAGCCCACACTGCGCTATTGGAGCTGCGGTTGTGGCGCAGCGAAGCGCGAAATTTACGAGGTGTTACAATTCCAGTATCAGCAATGCAAAAATAACAACAACATAGCAAGAAACATTGATACTTCGGCGGTAATAACAACAATGACAACTTGTTGATGTTTAAGAAAAGGGCAAAAAAAAAAAGCCCACACCACTGGCTCGGCTTTTATTGACGGCTGCGACTTGTGGCACTTCGGTCGCCAGCATCGACATGTCGTCGCATCGCTACCCGGTGCAGCGTCAACGAGATAGTCCGACAGGTAGCCTCAGCTTGTTAAAGTGGCAATTTATGCGTGGAAATTTATTGTAGCCCAGCGGGAAGATTAATAAATTGAATATTAAACTAGGAATTGAATGGACATCGCAGAAATTGCTTGGATTCCGTTTCCATATGCGAGGTTTTGTAAGGGAATAAATGAAATCTGTTGGTGGTGAGCTACCGCGTGTTGCATCAGGTCATTAAGGACTCTATTGTGCACAGTGGTCGGTGGTTATGATACGACAAAATTAAATATTTTCAAAGTTTAGAATCGTCAGAGAGACTAACAGTCTTCGAGGTGTCTGCGCTGTGCCTTCTATTTACTATACATGTATATTAGACTCTACCAGTCATTCAGTATAAAAGTATTTTGGAAAGCTTCGTCCAACTTCCAGCAAAAAAAAATTTCCATAGACAGAAAATATAGTAGTCGTTTGGTATTGGAAACGCACTATACTTCCCACCCCAACTCACGGAACTTCTGGCGAATCACAATCGATGTGTGTGGTCTGGTGTTGTCTTGATAGAATATAATTCCACTCCTATTGGCCAAAACTGGAAACCGCTACTGGACGTTTGTTCCTAACTATGGTTGAAATGCTGACTGCAAGTCCGAATTAAGAGTTTGGCTGTAGAGAAACCGTAAATTAAGGATGATACTCGGTCAAGCCCACCAAATGCATAACAAAATCTTTCGGATCGTCAATTCTAGCTTGGTTACCATTTGCGTTGGCTCATAGGGTTTGAGCACGACCGCTTTGACTTGACATTGTGGTAAGTGAACAACTTTCATCAGCAGTAGCCATCCGCTTCAGATTGGTACGACTCAGCAGCGATTCGTAGATGGAGATTCGGTTCAAGAGATCCTTGTATCCTCATTTCAATCTTTCAAAACGGGTCTTTGTGAAACTTTTAGTTTTCTTGGCAATCGATACTGAATTTGTAGAACGAACCTTTCTTTTTCGATATTTTCGACGTCGACGAAATCAAAACTGCTCACGATTACGATATCAGGACCCAGAAAAAAACTGTAAAATCGAACGAATGTTCTCTTTGCCAGTGCCCTTTTTTGATGGGTGTTCAACAGTACTGAGTAAAGTGACCACAAATATGTCAAAAACTTCATTCAGTACAAAACCTTATATTTCTAAAGTCATATATCGTTACCCGATCGCACTTATGCTCTCTGCAGAGTGGACGCTGAAAGCCGAGTCGAGCGTAAATGCGCGTGTTGCCTAATTCGGTTGGCTAGTCAATGCAAGATATAGATAACGAAAGCTTTATATCGGAAGCAACTATCGTGGGATAAGCTTCTTCAACATCGCATATAAGGTTCCATCGAACATATTGTGTGAAAGATTAAAGCCCACCGCCAACAAACTAATTGGACTTTATAAGTGTGGCTTCACGCCTGGGAAGCAAATGGGTCATGTAGTGAAGGAGGGAAAAATGAAATATCTCGCACGATGAACTCTATGAGATATACGAGGACATTGACATAGTTCAGAGAATTAAGAGACAGCGGTTACTCTGGCTAGTTGATGTCGTACGAATGGACGAAAACACTCTAGCTCTGAAAGTATTCGACGCACTACCCGCCGTGGGAAGCAGAGGAAGAAGAAGACCTCCACCACCTTAGAGAAGAACCTATCTACACTTGGAATCTCCAATTGACTTCAAGTACCGAAAAAGAGGAACAACTGACGTGTTGTTGTAAACTCGGCTATAACCACATAAGCGGCGTCTACGCCAATAACGAAGAAGTAGATACTTATATCCGAAGCATAAAGGATTTCGTTCTACAGCGCATATATGTATGTATGTATCTTTACGTACATACTATATCTTTATCACTAAAATTTAAAATTTAATTTAAAAAGGTGCCTCCTCTCTCCTTTTATCTCTTTCTCTCTCTCTCTCTCTGTGTTCTCTCACTCTTCCACATAGTTATCACGTCCAGCATTTGAATAAATCGCTTGAGTTATCACTTTTGAAAATCATCATTAGACGAACGCCCAATATGCATTCGCGCTTCGGGCGCTGTTGTCTTTTGTGAAACAGGGTGACAACGATGCGCCACTAATTACAATTTTTATTATTATACAAATGATAAAGGTGCAGAAAGATAAATGATGTGAATGTAGCTTGTTGCTCTAACGCGAATGCATGCGGCCACTGCAGCCGAGAAGATGAATGATCTGCCATCAAAACAAACAAGCCAGGACACAAGCCGGTGACTACAGTGCTCTCGACTTGGCTGATGCAACCATGTAATCAATTACAACAAAATTAATGCTAATTTGACAGTTTTAGGGGAGTGAAAATTATATGTTTGATTCATTTAATTGTGGCGTGTTGAAACAATCATACTTTGTACACCAAAATAAATGTTTCCAGCACAACTTGTTGTTGCTGACACACATTATATATATATGCATGAATAGAGGGCTTGCAGGCTCATGTTTATTGCCAGTGTTTAGCGGCAAACGATTATATAATTTTATGAGTAAATGTTTGCACGCACCGAAGCTAATTTGAACGTGCTTTTTAATTCCGCTTTATTTTAAATTTGTATGCTTGCATGCGTGTATGTATGTAGAGCGCGGAGGTAAGTGCCGTCTGTCTTTCGAAATTTCCTGCCAACACCTCAATTCAACTATAAAAACTTCCAAAAGTTGTTGCAACTAATTGGATTATACTCGTATTTTGTACTTTTTCTCGTCTGCCTATTTTCACTTCACGAAAACATAACTGCAAATTTTATGATGATTAAACATTTTCAGTGTTTTATAATCCTTTCAAGTCGGGCGTGAGTCGATACGGCAGAAAAAGAAAATAAAAATGCAACAAATATGACACCCTACACTAAGAATTGATTATTTTTTTTTTTTAGTAAAGCAGAGTAAGGCGAATTTCAAATTTAAAATTTTTTAATCACGATATTATGTTTTCTAAACTGTTTGCGACCTCAAAATAAATGTGGAGGATGATTTTTTAACCAGAGATATTCATTAAATTGTTGTAAAAATTTGCATAATAAATAATACAACGCATTTGCTAGCTACTTCTACAAATATTTTAAATGTATTCGTTTATTTTAACCCTCCTATTAATAGAGACCGCTTCAAACACTAATAATTGGTCAATGCGCCTAATTGTAGGCAACGTATGGTCTATAACAATATTCCGGCGTTTCCTAACGTTTATTTATGAAATTTTTTTATAGTATTGCTCAAAATATTGTCAAGCTGAAGTTAGAAAAAATATACCCCTTCTGTCAATTTTTAGAGTTAAAATCAAAACCATTTGAAGAGAACTTGACTTGAAAGTCAGTAATGCATTAAGCCCATTTTTGACATCCTATTCTCTTATGTACTGTACTGCAGTGAGGACATTCAGTATCTACTGAAAGAAATGGTAATAAGAAGGTAAAAGGGTTGGGCTGTAAGGCGGGTGAAGTCAAACTTCCCAACAACTATTTTCCAAGTAGTTACTAACCGATATTTCAATAGGAAGCCGGGCGCTGTGAATTTAGAAAATGATTTTCTCGCGTCTCATCGCAAATTCCAGTGCGTCCAACTCCACGTAACTGCTTCGTCCCATTGTTTTTGCCATTCGTTTAGGCTCCTTTGTATTTCCTGCTTAAAGATGAGAGTGCATTTTGTTTTATCGAAAACTCGCTTAATTTCCATAGCCTTTATTTCTGGTGATATGAGACCTGCCATGACTCTAGCCGCCTGTTGTGATACAGTTCGGTAGGCACATGCAATCCTCATTGTATTTAGTCAGATTATTGACTTCGTACGTACATAAGTATGGACTGACTTACTTTGGCCAAAAGGTTTCGTCTACACTACCACCAATGTTAGCCATTATCTTCGTTAGCAGGCTTTGTCAAGATGCGTCTTATAGATTAGCCTCAAATCTATCACCACTCCTACATATTTTACTGACTGCTGCATCGTTATGGTATATCCATCAATATTGAGTGGGACGACGTTTAGTTTTTCTTACTAGTAATTCATACTGCTTCCGTCTTTTGGCCAGCTCGGCTAGTTTAAGCCATGTTTTTGATTTTTGTCGATGCGTGATTATACAAACGCTCTATTTCACTAATTTCTGTCGCTACCACGGTCACTGCGATGTCAACGTCAAATGTGACTACCACACATTACTCTTTGGAGCCATAGATCTCTTTGGTTCTTTCTATTGCTTAACTTGCGATATCATTAAGTTTCTTAATTGCGTGTGTCCGTCCGTACGGCGTAGGTGTGTGCAAGAGATAGTAAAAATTAAGAAATCCCAAGGAAAATTGTTACACCTATCCCTAGGAAAAAAGTGAGAACAATCTAACATATGAAGTTAGACGGGCATAATGGTACCATTACCACGCCCACAAAACTTCATTGAACCAAAATCAATAAAATGCCATAACTAAGCACTAATGGATCTCAGTAGCAAAAGATAAAAAAAAGAATGGCGTGATCCCGCCTTCTAAGTCGTCTAATTCACATGTCTCCTGAACCCCTTAAGGTACAATATCTGAATTCAATCAGGATAAAAAGGGTTAAATAATATCGATAATTTTTTACTTATCTCCCATACACCTAATAGACAGATTTTCATACTTCTGGTTGACTTTTTACCCAATACTTCGGACAATATGAGCGCTATCTTAATATAATTGAGAAAGCTAGTTCTTCTTTTTGTCTAAAATGTATAAAACCGGATGAACTGGCCCCAGACCTCATATAAATAAATAATAAACCTTGTGCACCGGAGGGTATTTCCCTGTCTTTGCAAGAGTATGAAATGTTAGGTTATACCCAAACTTTGCTCCTCCCTACTCGCTCGCATTTGGGGTTGTCGTAACGGATCCATTTTTCATCGCCAGTCACAATCCGAGACAACAACGACTTCTTATAGCGTTCAATTAGTATTTCTGAGATTTAATTCGTCTTTCGCCTAAGCCGTAAGCCTTTTCAGCTAGTACTTCTTACTCTGTAATATAATAATTGTAAATAAATAAATAAAGTAATTCGTCTTTCCTTGTTTTTGAATGTAGCCCGGATGGCTGCTTGACTAATTCCCAAATATTCTGCGTCATCTACTTGTAGTTGGCTATAATCTTCATCGAGTAATGTTTCTCGTCGTCTAAACTGATTGGCCATCCTGAACTTTCTTTGTGTTCCAAGCCAAATTAATGACTTTTAAGCAAAGCACTTGTGACCCATTTGCTCAGCAAAAGCATATTCACCAAAAAATAGGCACTTTCAGTTGAAGTGTTCTTAATAATAAACTAATAAAGAAGAAGTCTCCACGAAAACACTTATTCAATTACAAAGATCGACAATATTTGAGTGAAAAAACTGATTGTTGTTTATGCTTCAAATGAATAACATGTTCCGAAAAGGATAGCAGCCTTCCAAAGCACGTTCGGAATATTAGAATAATGGAATAGTAATGAAGTTACTTTATTCCTTGATAAACCGCAGGTCTATAGTTACAGACCCAATAAATTGCACTTTACTTTAAAATAAATTAAGTGAAGTAAATAAATTAAGTGAAGCTCTGGGTTCTGTTAGCTACCATAGATACTCGTATGTATTTATTATTATTATTATTTATTATTTATTATGTACTATGTAGCTTATTGACATTTCCAGTTGGTTTAGAAAGTCCAAGTTGTGAACTTCTGGGCATAAAAAAAAAATATTATATTATAATATATTAAATTACAATTAATGGAAATGCATTCAAGCTAGCTCGTAGGGTGCAAAACCAACGCAAATCGATGCAGTGAACTACTTTCAATCCCACAGAGACATTGACAATGCCGTGAACATATGTTTATAACTAAATACACGAGGATAACATCAAATAAAAGAGTTAATTTAAATGAAAGACTAAATACGGAAAGTACAAAAATTCAAAATATAGTTGTATGTATGTGTGCCTATGTATAAATACCGCTCCCACAAAGGAACAACTGAATTTATTTGCCGTAAAAGTTTGAATGCGCATACATACAAATATACATATACACATACAAATCTACATTTATATACAAACAACTAAGCGCTGTACTGACCTCTAGGTGCGCGATTACTTGTTTCCTTAATTTCCTGCTGTCTCCAACGCATGTGAATGCACTTTTAATACGCGCACTAAAATATTTACAAAAATGCATAAATTCATACACACCGACACAGCGGCATGCATTCGCCTGCACACATGTGTACATACATATGTACATTTTATTAATGCCGACGTATGGGTGAACTCATCAAAACGCGAATCCATCATAAGTCCCACCAGCCAGCACCAGCACCAACAGCCGCAACGCAGCGCAACACACACCAAACTCTAATCCCCTATCAGCCATTCAACGCTCGGCATTCGGCGTTGAGCGATCAAAAATGACGAGAGTCCACAGCGACAGCAACGACGCCGACGACGACGACGACGACGAAAGCGACCAGGAAGGAAGGCCGACATCAACTTAAACTCAAACTCCATATAAATGATTTAAAACCTTTCCACATTTAATGTTCACAGTTGAATTCGTCTTGTCGCGTCACCGCACGCCGGCACCGTTGTGTTTGCGCCGCGGCCGCACAGCTCCGTTGCTTTCGCAATTCCATTACACACATGCATGCATTCATTTCGCAAGTATATTTTCGCTAAAAACGAAATGCACAAAAGAAAAATTTACTTTATTACCATTGACGCCCTCATCGTTTGGTAGGGAAATAATAAAAATGAAGAGAATTATTATTATTCGCATACGTTGAGGCGATGGAAAATGCCAAACTAACAAACTAAAGCCAGCTAAACTGCATGCGAACATACGCGCCTACACATATACATTTACATATATATGTATGTACATACACATCCATATGTAGGTATGTACTTGTGGCAGTTGAAAGCTAAGCCAAAAAGCCAACAGACCTTCATAAACGCAACGGTATCGGCATATACGCACTGCAGTTCTATGCATTTAATCGCACATAGCTTTAAAGGGTGTTGCCAAATGGTCGACCGCTCTAAAGTTGCAAGATACCATGTGATCAAATTTTACCCGGACTGTCTGAAAAATTATATATTGCAGTGTTGCAGAATGACTGAGGGCTTTTTCGCTGCAAAGTACCTTGTATCAAATTTGACCCGGACTGCCAAAAAATTACGTATGTTTAAAGGCTGTTTTGAAATGGTCTATCGCTCTTTAGCTGCAAGTTACCATGTTATCAAATTTGATCCGGACTGGAAAAATAGGCTTAAAGGGTGTTGCCAAATGGTCGACCGCTCTATAGCTGCAAGATATCATGTGATCAAATTTGACCCGGACTGTCTGAAAAATTATATATTGCAGTGTTGCAGAATGACTGACGGCTCTTTAGCTGTAAAGTACCATGTATCAAATTTGACCCGGACTGCTAAAAAATTACGTATGTTTAAAGGGTGTTGTGCAATGGTCGATCGCTCTTTAGCTGCAAGAAATTATGTGATCAAATTTGATCCGGACTGACCGCTCTTTAGCTGCAATAAACTATGTGATCAAATTTGACCCGGACTGACAAAATAATTACATAAGTTTAAAGGGTGTGGCGAAAATGGCCGATCGCATTCAAAGAGGATACCACGCTTTGCGACCAACTACTCGGCACCATACTCGAGTAAGTTGATTCTCCCATAAATATTATACTATAATGATTCCGCGACCATTTCCAGTAAATGTCTTTAAGATCTTTCGGTGCTTTATCCAGGTTTCTCTGCCCAATACTTCTTACTTCATCTAACATGTTTAATCCGGAACGACAAAATAAAAAAACAACATTTTCTCCCATTTTTATCTTCTTCTTCTTAATTGGTACACCCGCCAGCTACGCGGTAATATCCGAGTTTACAACAGCGCTGTCGCTGTTTATCGGAAGACGGATCCATGTGTAGAGTTCACGCAAGTGGGGAAAGTTTTCTGCCAGAAACAATTCGTTTACATATGGCTCAAGCAGCTCATGACTGCTTAGACCAAGTATCCTCTGGGTAGCCAAAAAAACATCCGTTTGAAGGCGAGCTAAAGTGAGAAGACGAAACAATCCTCCCCAGGATTGTGCCCCCGCTACGTAAAAAAACACACTCATGAAAAGAAGAAAACAGCTTCCCATTTTAATACAAAATTTTATTATCGATTTAAAAAGAGGCTCATGAACCAATTCAAACATACCAACATTTAATACAATTTTCCATGCACATGTTATAAGCCTCAGCTGGGATGGATTTCAATGCGTTCAGCGAATTTTGGTTTTTCGTTTTCTCATTTTTGGAGTGACATTCACCGGATTATCAAACATATTGGGCGTGATTTTCATATAATCAGGACTGGTTACCAATAATGATGACTTTGTTGAATTTAAAGATCGCAGTAAGGCTCTTAAGATAATAATAAGTTCAAAAGCGATTATTCAAATATCCGGTTTACAAACGTTCGTATGGGTACTAACCGATTATTACTATTTAAATAGTTAAATATTGCGACTTCATACACAAAACATTAACCAAAATGTTCCACTTTTTCGTTGTTATTGTCATTAGCAGAGTTGGGTGGATTACTCGTCGCTTGAAGCAAATTTTTGATGTCTTCACGACTTTCACTGAATGTTTTCGATCCCACAACTACTTATGTTCGTGAAAAGCTACACCTTCCAAAACATTTCTGCATACTATTCAACAATTCCGATAAAAATCGTAGACAAACTTTTCGCATCGTAAACAAAGAGCTGCAGACCCAAATTATATGATATATGGACAAAATTCACAGGAAGAGGTTGTGCCTATCTTCAAGAAGCAGGGGCAGTTTTGGCGCAGTTTATGCAAATGTATTATATGAGTCCGAGTCAAATTTGATCAGATGGTATATCTTGTTTACTTGAAGTCACCCGTAGTATTCGCCCCAAAACTGTTTCTAATGTTTTCTTTTGACATAGACCATTAAACTGGTGGTTTCTGGCCAATAAGCTATTTGAAAAAGAGGTTTCGGTTCGTACTTGACTAAGTAATCAGTTAAAATCTAATTGGAATTGTAGCATCAGAAACAAATCCGTTTGATTACTACGAATTATTTACCACTTCGGTTTCAATACGGCAGTATTTGATTATCAGGACCTAGTTCTTAGTTTAAGACCACGGCACTAAAAAGTTATTATGAAAGTTGTTTTGTTATTTATGCTATCCATTCTATCTCTTATTTTATTATTATAATAATACGACTACCGATGGTCATACGATGGTCATACGACCAAGGGTAGTAGGGTAAGATTGCTTGAACTCGAAAAGCTTACCATTGCAATTAAACTGAGTTGAGTCTTCCAATTGTAGTATAGGATTCTTCAGACATTACCCTTCTGTTGCCATAAATTGCTTGGTAACTTCAAATCGCTCTTTCTGTTTTTTCGAAGTATCCAGCTTCCCAGGATTACTAGGCTATAAGTACTCGAGAGATGTACAAAAATTAAAAATATTCCCGGAAACGCTGTGTACTCGGTAATAAGATCAATGGACTCTAAAGGTTGATGAGGTCTTATACAAAGGTTTGATATTGCCTACTGAAATATGAATGTTAGGAATCTACATTCTCTTCATGGCCGACGTTAAATTGTAAGAATTTGCAAACATCTTGAGATTCAAGCTCACCAAGTCGTTGAAACATATTGAGACACCCTTTATCCTTTCAACTACATTTAAACATATGCACTTGGAGACTTAGAGAATCATGCATTCACATATTTCGCACTAATATTTTCCACTATTTCTTACATTTTATGATTATACGCTTTTTCATTTTCTCTCATTTGTTATTATTATGGTTGCTTATTTTAATTTCACATTATACTTTTTTGTGCTGCATTAAGCTAAGTGCCAAGTGGCAAGTGCTTCCTTACGCAAAATATTAACTCGGCGAAGAAGCAACAATACAACAATACAAGTTGTACCGTTGATGGCCCGCAGGCAGTAGAACTTTTCATTTGAACACGGTCGAAATTTTACCTGGTGGGTGTGAAATAGTGGAGGGATGAACATGGGCATTAGAAAGACATGCATACGAGCAGAGCATAATTAACTACACAGAGTAGTAACTATTAAAGTATAATGCGCCACATTCCATAAAGTACCAAGGGGCACATACACCATATATATTTTTTCCGACTTAATTTTTAGATATATCTAACATTTAGTATTTTTAATTAACATTTTTAATAATTTTTTTTTTTTTTTTTTTAATCGTTAGTCGTCTCTTTGTAAGATGAGTGAAGAAAATTTAAAGTCCAGCTAGGTGAGCAAATGGAGAAGCAGTCATAGAGATGAGCAGACATTTTTAATACATTAGGGTGACCCTTGAAAAACTTTGAATAACGTTCGTTTCGAATTTGCCACTAAATCGAGGAAAGCCAAGATAAAACGTTAACTGCGATTTCAACGACGCCGTTCGCAGCAACTTGGACTGACGTGTGGAACCGTATGGAACAACCTGGCACATTCTACGTCGAGATCTTTAATCGAAAGACAACTTATACCAGAAGTGAAGCCGTTCGATCCTCCTAAGCGACATCACTTCGCCCTGTGGATTTCTGAAAGTTCCAAGAAAATCCGAAGTTTTCGAGCCAAATTTTGTTCAGCACTGAGGTCCATATCTGGCTGAATGGGCATGTACGTGGGACGAAGAGGAACCTGAAAAGATTTTTAAAGCTGCCATTTCAGCCAGAAAAAACAACGCTTTGGTCTGATTTGTGGCCCCGTATAATCAACGATCCATAGTTCTTCAAAAATGATGCCGGTGAGAACGTAACCATGAAAGACGACCGTTATCGCGCCAAGATAACCGGCTAATTATCCGTAGTGCTCAGTTCATCGCGTGAGTTAAGCAAATCAAATTAACTTTTACCGTTTAAGTACCTACCTAATGTCTGTACAAAGGCATGCGAGTTGCATTGCTTAGCCAACTAAAATGATGTATGAAGTTCTTTGATATGCCTCGAGTTGTTGTAATAAATTTCATGTGCACAGTTGGCGCACGGTTCAACTGCAGACGCGGCGCGCGAACGTTGAGTTATCATTGCAGTTGCACTGCGCTCTTCTCGCCATTTCCGCGAGTTTTATTATTATTATTTATTTATTGTTGGTGTAGGCGTGCCATTTTGATATCAATCACGGCAGAAGACATTTGACTTGCGGCCTCTAAGATGAACCACAATTGTTTCTTGTCGTTTGTAAGAGTATGGGGCCTCCTCGTCTTAATCATCTTGGTTTACAAAAGGGGAACTTTAATTTCTGTGGCTTGCTAAATATTGGAAAAAGCTAAAGGAAGTATCTGGTAGACGAAATTTACTAGTCGCTTTAAAATCAGCTAGGTTAAGAAATCCAGAACTTCTATTACTATGAAGATTATAGTAGACAAAGGCTCTTGCTATGTATACAATAAATTATTATTCGTATAAAAACTCGGTAAACAGAATTTAAGAGTACCGTCTGTAAGATCTTCGAATTTCATAGCGCGAAGGAGCTTCCTGGACTAGATGGGGAGGAATATGAAACTAGTCTAACAAACTTTTCAGTCTCCATATATGTAAGTAAAAAAGATAACTTCTCTGATCTAAAGATTGCTGAGTATTCCTATTCGATATTTTATGAACGATTTAACAAGACATTATTATTGAAGTCGAGTTTATGATTTACTTGTTTCTTTGCCTCAACAGTCTAGTTGCTTTTCTGAGATGTTTAACTCTTCCTAATATCACGTGAACTTCAAAATTCTCTGCCTCCAAATCGCCTAAGTCTTTAAGTTCAATAAATTTGACTTAAATTGCTTGCCTCGAATACTTCGCAAGACTTTACTTTATTCCTTAGAGTCAGAAATTAGAATTTGAGTAAAGTATTGTTCCCGATGAAGAAGACTTTAACACTAAACAGTAACACTAAATGGTCCACTCAGCCTAAAACAGCAAAACTTACTTTTAGATTTATTCTAATGGTTGAGTTTGCAGTAGCCAGAAGTCGCACGGAGCTTAATAATGCGAATACGGTCGTTGTGGCATTATTGAAAATTTTATGAAAGCTCACGAAGAATGAATGCAGTTTGCGGCAATGCATTATAGTGGTGCAAAAACCAACAGTTTTCAGTCCATACTTCCGGTTTCGTTTTACGAATAGCTTAGCGCGAGTGACGCATAACGGTCAAAAAGTATTGCTTATTAAGAAAGGAAAAAATACGGAGGGCACCACACCTCGATAATCAAAGAAAACTTCATCTTGATTGTTTGCCCTGTGGTTTTTTCAGCTTCGGCTCACCTTTGACACGATATTTGGCCGACTCGCCAATCCAAGACTAATCCCTAGTAGTAATACGTTTCATGACATACTGGTAGTCGTAAAGCATTGTTTCACACACGTTATTAAGACGCTGTTTTTCAAAAAAATTTAGTGATTTTGGAGCCAATCATGCTTTCACATTTCTTAAGCCCAAATAATCTTTCAAAATGGTTTTCGATGATCCTTCCGATATTCCAAAGATGCTAGTAAGATCTCTGATGGTTAATCATCGATTCTCAGGCACTTTTTATTGACGCGTTGATCATCAGTTGACGTTGATAACCAGCCTGGACGCGGTTAGTCGTCAACGCGTTCTCGACTGTCTTTGAATAATTTGTACCAATCAAAAAAACTTCCTCGCGACAAACAATTATAGCCGCAGGCCTTTTCCAACATTCTAAACCTTTCCGTACACAAAAATTAATGTCACTTCTTTGTTGAATAATTTTACTCATCGCAAAAATCTTCGAATGTACTTTATGTACTTCAGGCAGGCAAGCGTACAATAAACACTAGTTATTATTTTGATGTGACATTTGGCACAGATGTCACTGACAGTCATACCAACATAAAAAAAAATTCGACGAATGCAAAATTTAAATTAAAAAGTCTTACTATATTTTGTCCACAGTAATCTTTCGCTCTTTAGGCTCCACTAACCATTCCGATGTTGCTTTGACAGCCGAGACTCATTTGAAATTGGAACTAAACCCAAAATAGTAATTAAAGTAAATATAAATTTCAAACTTATGTATATGTACATATGTATACATATGTATAATAAACTTATTTATTCATTAGTATAATTTTTGCCACAGGCTCTAAAGCATTTATATTTTCTGAATGGCGGGGAATATTCCACTAAATTATAATTTTTATTTATGTAAATTTTCAAGTTCGCTTTAAAGTTTTGGATTTTTAAAGTCATTCAAGAATTGATAGCATAACTCATCTTAGTCGTTGATCAGGCAATAATTTGCGTATAGAAATATTATGCATGTATTTTTAAATATTATAGTTGAACGAGTATATGTATACAAATATCCGTACATATTTCATATGTATATAGTAAGTCACCATTCTATCGCCAATACAAAGTAGTTTATTCAACTTTTATGAAAAATGATTGAATTCATAACCGCTAGGCCTATCTCCGGTGGTTCCTAATCTATTCTTGCCACCAAAAGCCAAGCAGCCGCAAATCTCAAAAATACAATTTGCGATCAGTGTCTTAGTGTGTAACGTGTGTTATGTTTTTATTGCTGCCATATTTTATAATTAGCCAAAAGCTTAATCAATCAAAATTCATTCATGAAAATTTTATGTACTATTTGTATGAAAAAGAATAGACAAAACTGAGAATAAGAAACGAAGATCAATAAGTTCAGGGTAACCGAATTTTTATGCTCTCGCATGAAAAATGTGATGTAAACCCAACTAAAACGTCTAAATTTAATGTCATATCTTCGATACATAAAATCGGAGGTAACTATTTCAAAGGGTTTTAGGGGCTTAGTTTCAAAAAGTCGAACACTTCTAGAATATTGTCCTAAATTTTCAAGTTGATCCGAGTAATAGTTTCAGCGATACAGCTTTGAGAACTAGTGCGCTTCAGACTAGGCTAAGTGCGCCACCTTTAAACGCGTTTTTCCAGAAACTGTGTGTTTTGAAGTCGGTTGGCAAAATTTCTGGAGAACTACTAAACCGATTTTCATGAAATTTTACACAGGTCTTTAAGATACAATTCTTATAGACATGAACGAAGGATTTGTTTTTCAATTACAATTATTTGAAAAAAAGTTGTTGAAAAAATAATGTTTCTTAACCGAAGAAATGCATGAGGGTTAGACGAATGTATAAACCGATGTCATTCTTACCGACCGACTTCTCACATTTTCGTAATTAAACAGGTATTATATCCCATAGAATACGTTCTTTTAATTTTGCTAACATATCTTACAGATTGACCGATATATGTATGTACATATATGTAGTGGAGTAAGCTTCAATATTGGAACGCTTTATATTAGGTTGCCAAAAAAGTCTTGCGGTATTTTTATTGAATTTTCAATTGTTCATACAATTTTTTTTTTKATGACTCATGCTCAGCTCTTGACCGATGCTACGGCTGCTACTATGCCGGTCTCTTTCGACCAATTCAGCGATTTTATCGCAATTTTCGACGACAGGCCTTCCGGAGCGTGGCGCATCTTCGACCACCTCTACACCAGAACTAAAAAGTTGAAACCATCGTTGTGCGGTGGAAATGGAAACTGTATCGGGTCCATAAACTGCACAAATTTTATTGGCGGCTTGAGATGCATTTTTGCCTTTAGCGTAGTAGTACTGTAAAATATGCGGTATTTTCTCTTTATTTTGCTCCATGTTTGCGTCCTATAACTCACGAACTACATAAAAGAAACAACAATCAATCAAACACGTGTTAGCGCGTGAAATGAGCTTTAAAAACAGGTATAGCATGACGCGATGCGACGAATAAAACTAGAACTACGCGCTCTCAGCGCCAACTAGCGAAAATACCGCAAGACTTTTTTGACCTAAGCAGTATGGGGGCTAGGGGTAGTATTGGTATAGTCCGATACAGTCCACTTCTTATTATCAGAAACATATGCCATCTGAGTGTCATGTACCTTACAGATTTAGAGATGCAAATGGTATAAACTCAATCGCAAGTATTTATCCGAGTTTCCCGAATTTCAGTAGTATACTTCAAAAATTGATTAAACTTTTCACAAAAACCCATGCCACGCCCATTGTCAAATTTTGACACCAGCTGTTAAGAGACCTTTCCGAATCATGCGGTGATGAAATTTAATGCCTCTTATGTATTTATTTAGTGTTTTATGGCATTTTAGTAGCTTTTGAAATAAGAGGACAGAGTTATCATCTTATTACACTCATTTTATTGTTGTGTGAGGAGAAGCCGCACATATGTGTTCTGAGCAAGTTTCGTTGATACAGCTTTATTGCTTTTGGAGATATGTATGTACCTACATTAAACCTATTGGGAATAAACAAACATTCCGATTCTTTTCATAGATCAAAACTTACAAATGAAATTAAAATGTACATTCATAACGACATTATCAACACCGAATCAGTTTTTCAACAATTTCTCGTTCAATCTCTAAGCGCCACCAATACCAAAAGGCGTGTCTTTTAACTGGAAGCCACTATGCTATCAAAAAGTCAATAAGCCAATCATGAAACAATTCTGCAAAGTCATTCCGAACAAATAATTCGAACGACTAGACGAGACCAGGTGGATGTAAGCGTCGCTACACCTACACAAAACGATGCTGGAAAACCGACACAGCCACACGAACATTCTTGCTGGAACACCGACATGCAGCTACTTTGAATTCTTCGGTGGAATGACACAGGAAAAAATGAAAAGTTCAAATAATGATGTGACATGTAGCCACCAACCAAACAAAAAGCCGACAACAAAAACAAAAATGAGCGCATAAAAAAAGACAAGAAAATGCATTCATTGAAAGAAGATTACCAGCGCTGAGCTCGTGTAAGGGGACATGATAGAATTTTAATTTGAACAGTGACAAGCGTTTGTGAGACGCTGTAATATTGTCAGTTTATTGCATTATTAAGTACAAGTCAATGTATGTATGTGTGTATATTTTTATGCAGAAATGTGTGTGTTTGTGTGTGTGCTTATAAAAGAAGGCAATAAATCATTTATAAGCCATTCTCTACTTTGCTGTCCTCTATTTAACACAATGAAATGTCGCATTCTCCATAAGTACATGCATAGGCACATATATACATACATAGTGTAATTGTGTAATTGTTATCCTATTTACTATGTAATTAAAATATCATTTACATACGCAAGTTGAGGTGGTGCCAAAGGGTTGAACTATTATCGTTGCTTGGAATAAAAATAAAATAAATTAGAAAACGTTTCTTTTAGTATCATATACGTAAAGGTATGTGAAAAAGTTCCATATACATTTCTATTTGTTTATATAGGGTGGTCCATTTCGAGGTTCCCTACCTTTTTAAAGAAAAAACACAGAAATTTCCAATTTAATAGAGAATGTTTGTAATCATTCGAAAAAACATTCTTTGGCGCATATTTTTTGAAAAATATCTTCCTCAAATATTGGCCGTGACTGCGTCCCAGATGGTCCAACCTTTGAGTCCAATTTTCGATGACTCATTCGACCATTTCGACTGATAACTGCTGAATGACACTCGTGATGTTTTTCTCCAAGGCCTGAATCGAAGTGGTGTTGGCCGCATAAACCTTAGACTCTAAACCGTGTTTTTTTTTCTAGATGAAATGACAGCTCTTCAGGTTACTCTTTGTCCCATGTACATACCCTTTGAGCCAGCTTGAAAACGTCGGACCGCTCTAAGGCGATGAATGATCGAACGGCTTCAGTTCTTCAACAAGTTGTASAAGTATTTTGTATGCTTTAAATTGAAGATCCCAACGTAAAATGCGCCAAGTCGTTCCATCCGTCAGTCCGAGTTGCTACGAACGGTACCGTATCGACTCTCCATGGCCTTCGTGTATTCTCTCAGCTCTATATGCTCTCATTGCAATTTGTTAAAAATGTGACAAGCTTCGGACGCGACCATATTCTAACCCCATTAATGTATAGTTTATAATTTTTCATGGACGTATACCACAACCGTCACAAATGTTGGTTATTCATACACAAATTGCCATACATACATAATTATACATAGGTATGTATGTACATATGTACCTGTATACATTCATATTCATAACCACAAAGTAAATAATTAATTTAAACACTTTGTCCGTCTTCAATGCAATGAGCTCGCTGCTTCCCTTTGCCGATGCGCATGCCTACAAGCGCGACACCTTCCTACAACCTATAATGGCTAATTCAATAATCAGTTAAACGTCAACTCTGACAATACAACGTTTTGTCAACGCTTTCCACAAATAGTCCAACAAGTCCACGCATTCTGTGCAATCGCCGCAAAACCGTGGGATATTTTTTCAAAATACCCGCCTTGAATGTATAATGTATGTATGTGAGTGTATGTGCATAGTATTGTCCACTAATTATCCATCGACCTCGCTGTTGATGACAATAAATCAAGATGCATGCATCATTCATTGGAGTTATTCAATGCTGATTTGTCTGTGAGTAGGTGGAATGACTTATGCTCACATATTTATGCACATACATATGTGTGTTAAGTGTATGGCATCTTGCAGTAAACACAAAAATATAATATGACTATATGTATATCTCACCTTAAAGCTATGCATTTATGTCAAACGGATTTACTATATTACTGCGGCTTGCTTCGTAGGTATTTGAAAAGCAATTTCTTCTTTACATATTTTTTCCTTAGCAAATTCTTTAAAATTTTTTCAAATGTTTAAAGATTTTGGCGCACCATTGTCAATAAATAATCTTTAATCAAGTCAACAATTGAGAATGAATGAATATATGAAGAATGTCATATGATTAAATTTGAACCGGACTGAAAAACTATATTTTTACCGTGGAGAGTCGATTCGACGCCGTTCGCAACAACTCGGACTAACATATGGAGCGATTTGGCACATTTTGCGTCGAACTCTTAAATTGAAAGCGTACAAAATACAGCTTGCGCAAGAACTGAAGCCGCTCCACCTTAGCAAACGACAAAGCAAGCAACTGAAGAGATTCAAGCGCTGGCATTTTATCCAGAAAAACAACCTTTTGGTGTGGTTTGTGCGCCGGTGGATCAAAAATCATGCCGGTAAGGACATAACCGTCAATGGCAACCGTTATCGCGCAATGCTAACTCATAATTTAATGTCTGAAATTGAAGCTTGTGACCCTGGCGAAATTTGGTTTCAATAACAAGGCGCCTCTTACCGCACATTGCGTTAAGTGATTTATTGAGAGAACACTTCGGTGAAGAGATAATTTCACGTTTTGCGTCGGTCGATTGGCCTACAAGGTCGTGTGATATCACACCGTTAGACTTTTTCCTGTGGTAATATGTGAAACCTAAAGTCCATGCAGGCAATCTCGCTTCGATTCAGGTCTCGGAGCAAAACATCATGCTTATCATTCGCCAGTTACCAGCCGAAATACTCGAACGAGTCATATTATATTGAATTCACAGATGGACCATCTGAGACGTAGACAAGGCCAATATTTAAAAGAGATAATCTTCAGAAAATAAATGCCAAAGAATGTTCTGTGGAATGAGAATAAATATTCACCATTAAACTTGAAGTTTCTGTGTTTTTTTCTTTAAAAAAGTAGGAAACCTTAAAATAGATTACCATTTACTTTTACTTACCACTAAAAAGAAAGAAAATGCTTCAGAAGGAGAATAAAGACTTTAAACATTTGAAATAAAATTCTTTCGACACTGTATCCTACACCTTTACCAGATATCAGCTAAAACATGGATGTTTTTGCAAACTCTAAACTACTTTTAACAAGTGAGGAAGGGCTAAGCTCGCGTGTCACCGAACATATTATACTCTAGCATCAAATACCGTATTTGTGTAAAGTTTTATTCCACTATCATCATTGGTTCCTAATGGATATACTATACAGAGAAGGCATCAGATGGAATCCAAAATAGCGTTATATTGGGAGAAGGCGTGGTTGTGAACCAATTTCATATTTCGTACATGTCAGCAGGGTTTTAAGAAAATATTATATACCGAATTTCATTGAAATCGGTTGAGTCCTTCCTGAGATATGGTTTTTGGTCCATAAGTGGGCGACGCCACGCCCATTTTCAATTTTAAAAAAAATGCAGCTTCCTTCTGCCATTTCTTCCGTAAAATTTAGTGTTTC
>NW_017537001.1:1148303-1158369 GCF_001853355.1 Bactrocera latifrons | reverse complement strand
ATGCCCCTCCCTAATGCGATCCTTTTTGACAAATTTCACTTTAATATCTTTATTTATGGCTTAGTTATGACACTTTATAGGTTTTCGGTTTTCGCCATTTTGTGGGCGTGGCAGGGGGCCGATTTTGCCCATCTTCGAACTTAACCTTCTTAAGAAGCCAAGAAATACGTGTACCAAGTTTCATCATGATATCTCAATTTTACTCAAGTTACAGCTTTCACGGACGGACGGACCAACGGACGGACAGACAGACATCCGGATTTCAACTCTACTCGTCACCCTGATCACTTTGGTATACATAACCCTATATCTAACTCTTTTAGTTTTAGGACTTACAAACTACCGTTATGTGAACAAAACTATAATACTCTCTTTAGCAACTTTGTTGCGAGAGCACAAAAATTTAATAAAGAATTATGTGAAGAGCCTTTTCATATTTGAAATAGACAGGGAAGCTTGTCGTATATTACCCAGGGCCGACCAATATTCGGAAACTTTGTTTTAGCTTCGGGTTGGAAAAATCGATTGACATTAAGACGTGTGAAGCTGTATTATTTAATTATTACTTAGATCTTAAACTTAAAAAGACGAAATACAATACAGAGGGTACGATCGACAGTGGTTGCCAAGCATTCGCATGCAACTAAAAATGTTTTATTATTTTCGCAAAATCAGTTAAATGCGCAAACGTGTATTTGCATGCGAAATCGTGTGCCATTTGCACTTTCATAACTATTTGTGTACGTATTTATGAATGCAATTTAAGTGTATGCCACATAAATATATTTACAACATTTTATTTTTATATACCAAGAATGGAGATTTATGCATATACGTCATAAATATGTGGTGTTAATGTGCTGACGGATTGCCGCGTACGCGAGCTGCAATATAATGCACACGGATGCTGAATGCAACTATGTATGCGTGTGTACGTATGTATGTATATATATGTGTGTGTAGGCTGCCAGCTGCCGCCCGCATGCGGCGCAACGGCGAGTCACACACAAATTTGCAACGTAGCTCGCTACGCATGCGACGAGTTCATTAACTTAACAGCAACACATACGCCTGCCGCCCCTCAAACACACACAGCCGCCGGCGAAAATGTACGAAATACGAAATGTTAATAGACTTGCAGAAAAGTATGGCACTCTTGTTGTTATTGTTGCTGATTTTAGGTGCTCTTGGCTAGCAGCGCCTATCGCTGAGCCAGCAAGTGGCTGGTGACGCGCTCGCCGCTGCAGCGCGGATGGTACGCGGCCGTGCATTCGCGCTGAGATTCGCTGTGCATCGTTTAATTCGGAATTCTGCAAATGGCACGCACACGCATACACCCAGCGCTGGTGGGGAGCAGCAGAGGAGTGCGGAGCGCCGCAGCAAAGTTGTCGACAAATGACATAAATTATGCCGCAATCAATTATCGGGCCCGTGCAAAAATATGCACGCCATGTGATGGTGCAACAGTAACAAAAACAACAGCAATAGCAACTTATAATGATCGTCGTGCTATATTGACGATTTCGCCAAGCGACAATAACCACAATCGCTGCTGCTGATCGATTGCTGACGGAGAAATTGTTATTATGTACTTGCGGTGCGGAGAGGTATGGCGCAGAGCTGGCGGTGGTGACCATTGTATTATATTTTGGAGACTATAACTTTAAAGATTTGCAGCCTCTTGCAACTTTCTTGCGATGCGTTGAGTATGTAACTGTCACTTGGAGACTCTTCGCAGCTCACTCACTTGTTCTGCTTCAGACAATGTGTGTGTCTGAAGTCTGAAAAACAGCACCTGTCCATATTGTTTTTCTTTGTAAGGGCTGAAAACATTCCGAATTAATTTGGTGAAACGTTGCCAAGATCACACTTCTTGGTTGGATAATAAACCAGATCCGTTCCGGTTACGTAGATCTGACTGTCATGGAAACCACATTTGTCCATTGGGAGGCGTGGCTGCCAGCGTGAGACTACCCTGCAGCAAGAGGCCCACAGGGTTAAGCACTAGATTTGGAGTTCGTCAATGATAACTCTGCTGCTGATTCCAGTATTGTAGAATATTCATCTACAAAGTACGCTAATAATCGAGGTTCTTTGTGTATTGGGAACAACGAATACTGCAGTCGATCGAACTCTCTGAGACCTCTCTAAGGCGATTCGATGCAGCACCCACCAGGGAAACAGAGGAAAAGGAAAACCTCCACTACGCCACTCAAGAAGAAGAAGAGAAAGGACYTAACTTCTCAACCGTTTCCCTTGTCTGTAGAAAGATTGTATTAGTTAATCTTAGAATCAGAACCTTATTTTTAATACATACATATGCTATATTATGTTCCATCCAAAATCAGCCCCACCTTATCTGCAATATTTTAATATTTTCCTATTTTATCTACTTGAAGCACACTTGCCAACTTTTATTGCACTTTGACTTGTTGTTGTGGGGGATTTTGCTGCAAATTATTTCCTTTCATTGCGGTGCAACAATCTTGCCAATTGTTGCTGGCATTTATGAGCTCTGCATGGTATATTGCTATGCACAGGAGACAGACATTGTCGCTGCTTTGCGGAGGCAAGCGTGTGGAGAGCGTAAATCCGTCAGAACTCCAACGCGATTGAGCTATTACTCATTTCTGTATTCCGTTATTGAACAAGGAAATTGAATTGAATTTCTAGGAAATTCTTGCTTTCATAATAAATTTGCCGTGCTTCCAAGTCTAAAAGCAGTTTACAGTTTAAGTTTAAAATGACATGTTATGTTATACATATATTTAATTTTTACTCGAAAAAGTACCGTTTCTGAGAAAATACCGAAGCTGAGGGATATAGCCTTGAATTTGCATGTCGATGTGATCGAAGGTCAATGGCAGGTATAAACATCGGATAATATGGCAACCATATACATAACAGTGAACAACAAGTGTGGGGCTCTGAAACAATAAAGTGCCTGTGACACTAACTTAGTCTAATCTACTCCCACCTAGAGTCTTCAAGCTCCTATTGCCTTACATAAACCATATGGTGACAAAATAAAAGATTTTATGGAACCTTTGAAGGCAATCAACAATAAAAACGAAACCCTTAGAACTTCTTCTTCCTTCAGAACGCCGCTAAGGAACTCCTACTTAATATTAAAAAGTAGCAGGCTTGATAGTACCTTCTTTCCTAACGACTGGATCATAAACAAACGTTTTTAAGGGATTTTGCAAACCGAAAGATACAGGGTTTGTTCAGAAAATAATAGGCCTGCTTTTCTTCCGTCGTGACTGCAAGAAGTAATATGTTTCGATGGCACTAGACATTTTTGAAGGGTCGGGAAGAGGTCGCTGATGAAGACCGTGCTGTGAGAACCGCAACTTCCACAAACACCGACAATGTGACTCTGGCCATGAATTTGTTCCTCCTGGACAAATCGTCAACGCCAAGTTTTACGTGGAAGAAGATACTCAAATGAAAGGTCAATCGGGCCTTTCTTATGAACAGCTACCTAAACAAAGCCGGAATCCCAACGCTTCCGCAGCCGCCCTACAGGCCAGATGTGCCCCCCCGGACCTGCTTTTCTTCCTTGCCTTCCTTGACGCCTTAATTTCTCTGAAATCGCCCTGAGAGCGCTGCATCGACGCAGAAGGAGCCTATTTTAAAAGTTTTTCAGGAATTGTGACGATATTTTTTAAATCGACATAGTCCTACTACTTTCGGAACAAACCCTGTATTATATGAGAGGGAAGTTAAAACAAAATTACAGTTCGCTTTTAGGAAGCATACCTTTGACTATGCTCAATCTTTACAAGTTTTGTTGAAAACTCGATTTTATGTAAAAGGTTCAGGATGATACATTAAGGCAAACCCCAAAGAAAAAGTCACCCAAAATGCAGAGGTATTAAATAAGATCCGACTTGAAAACATATTTCTACTCCTTTTCTTCTGAAATTCACTAATTTTTATCTTGAAGAACGTATTTATCGACTACAAAGTGGGCTAGTCATTCTGATAACATCCTGTTAATGGAAATTTGAGAAATCCATCTGTGATCTATCTGCTATCAAAATACTTCAATTAACCTAATTTAATCAAAAAGATTTAGTAAAAGTCCTGGGTTAATGGCTACTGTGTTCATTCCTCGGATTTATTTGCAGATAGCCTGACTTCTTTTTCTTGAGATTGCAGGGTAATCGAATCTTTCCGTAGTTTTGCGATGGAGTCCTTCCATTCACTTTTACTGCTCAGTGCGACTTTGAATTCCTTTGCTGTGCAGAAATCAATCTCCAACGCAACTATCGCAACCAGGAAGACTGATCCTATATGCCAGGGCAAAAAGGGGTAACCAGCAATGAATTGGCCGACGAACTAGCCCGCTCTGTGGCGGCTTCCAGGATGATGGCTCAAAACTGGGGTTCCCGGATCATAAAAGAGTTGCTCCGCATGGAAAAGACTGGAGAGAGAACGGCACGGGCAGCAGTCAACAGGAATACGGCACACCAAGTTACAATATAGCAAGATTTGGAGATATAATTAACCTCCTCCGAGACAAATTACGTTTCCTTCTCGCGTTCTATATTGTGCCACTGCAGGCGCAAGAAACACTTGCCCAATATGGATATAGTCTCTTGCGTAAACTGCCGGTTTTGCGACATGGAACAAGAAACTCGTAGAATAATATACCACAGATCGCAGTACAAAACCCCAATTATTTTCAATCTATCCATCTGAATCCCTTTTAAAATGTTCAAAGTAACTTGGAACAGAGTTACTGGTACTCTGTTTTCGAGCGATGATTACTATTTTTTACATGTCCTAGTGACTTCAAGGTCTATTTTACCACTTATCAGCCGCCTTAGATGTGAACTTATAAATGAAATTTACGCTTGAAAGACAGCTCAGAATTTCAATACGAAGAAGTCAAGCTCACGCATGTAAAATTGAGACAAACACTTCAATTTTAGACAACACCAAAATATCTGGTTAAGATAACATATTTCCAACGCAAATTTGCAGAATTATTAATTTCTGGATAAATTTATGTTCTCTGCGTATGTTCTTTTTCCATATGCCAACATAAGGAAGAATAATAGAAACGAAACACTCTCAGAGAAATTAAAATCTCGCATTTTGTTTCGTTTCACCTTCATTTTAATGCTCAGAAAATTCCATTGTGGAATAACAAAACTGTTTACATTCTCAAATTGTTTCCACGCGAAGCTTGTGAGACAAGCATTTGCTCAGTTATTCAACTTCGTAAAGTAACGTTCTCTGGCTGAGTAAAAATGAAAGATTGTGCCAGTGTGCCGCTCAATATTATTTTAATACAGGGCGAGTTCTTCGCTCTTTGACTTGTTTGCAGTATTGCTTGTTTAATGTTATTGTTGCTGCTAGTTGTTGTTATTGGTTTGGTTGGTTATTTGTTGGTGCGGTTGGTGAATACACGCAAACATACATACACACATTCAAGTTTCTCAGATGGTGACTTTTCCATACCGGTTTGCGCCATGGTTATTTTCGCCCTTATATAAATACACCAATGCAAACATATAACATATACATATGTACATATGTACATAACCATAACTTTAGGAATTGAAAAGAATATGCAAACGTGATACTAGTTGAATCAAGTTCACCTGAGTTTAAAAAAGTTGTATCTAGAAATTTTAGTTATTATAACAGTTTCTTTAATTTTTTGCGGTTCTAAGGTTAGCAGAAGAGAGAAGTAGTCAAAAAGGAGAAGAAAAACGAAAGTCTACAAATCTATAAGTAAAACTCGACTCTGTTCAATTCTACCGACGGCTTTACAAAAGTAATGAATTTCAACTAGAGAGGCATCGAATACGAAGTGACAACACCTCGGTGCTGACATTTGACATTTTTCCAACTTTTTGTTTTAAATAAATTTTTGGTGTTAGAAATACCACCCTCAAAAAAAAAAAAAAAAAGTAAATAACTCCCTAATTCACTTCAAACTGTATGTTTCGAATGTTTAATAAAATTTTCACTTTCTAATGCTGCTGTTAGAAAAGGTAATTTGCTTAACAATTTGATCCACCTTTTACTTGGCTTGAAGTTAGGCTCTACCTCCGAGGGATAGTGCGGAATCTCTGGAGAATAAGAGGTGAGAGCTTTTTACCGAATGGATAGAAGATCAAGGGGAAGTTTGGAAGGCGCTGATGGGAGCTCTCAATCAACTCATGCTTCATACTTCCAGACCATTGTAGTGTCTTTCAAGCAGAAATAAGAGTCATCAAAGTAGAAGCGAAATGCTGCTTCTTTCCGAGAGTTCTGCATTCACTTCGACAGCGGAGACGTTACATGTCTTGAGCTGCTGACAGTGAGCACAAAACTAGTCAAGGTGTGTATGATCTAAAGTAGTACCATCACACTACTTCCATATCGAACTTGTCTGGGTGCTTGGACAGAGCGGAAACGTTGTTAACTGTAAAGCCGATGCCAAAAAATTTTGGAGAACGCAGCCAGTTAAAGTTGCAGTACCACTGTATATGGTTCGCCGGACTGAAGATTGACTCTCGGTTGCGAATATTTTCTACGAACTTAACTACTTACGGTCTTTTTGATCCCATCAACCGAACTTAAACTAACCTATATAGATGGCTTTTCGCAATAAGTTCTACTTCTCATTTTATTATCGATATTCTCATCATCCATCTCAACAAACTTTCTATCGAGGGGCTACGATGTTGGTAATACCCAAAAGGCAGATGTTTCCTTCTTAACAAATCCGCCGTTGTTTTGATGTTGTTTCGGCTCTAGAATTCTGCACAATCAAAAGTTCTTGGGCAGATAAAAAAATCTGGGTCATTCTGGGTTCGTAGACCCGACTTCTTCTTATTTTTTATTGGCATAGACACCGCTCACGCGGATATAGCCGAGTGTGTAGCCACCTGGTCTTTCCAAGGGAGTGGAGGTGTTTCTATGCTTTCCCCGGAAGCTACTGCATCGAATATTCACAGAGCTGGAGCGTAACCACTGTTTCTTAATTCACGGAACTATGTCAATGTGGTCGTATATCTCGCAAAGCTCATCGTTCCATCGAGTGCGGTATACGCCGTTGCCAAAGCGCAAACGATCATAAATTTTCCGCAGAACCCTTCTCTCGAAAATTCGTAAAACTACCTCTTCAGATGTTGCCATCATCCATACCTCTGCACCATATAACCGGAAGAGGATGATGAGTGACTTATAGAGTTTGGTTTTTGTTCGTCGAGAGATGACTTTACTTCTCAATTGCATACGAGGCTGACGTTGTTGTTGCTGTTAATGCTTGTTCTAGGATCAACGAAATTTTTTACGACTTCGAAGTTATGTTACGTCAATGTCGATAGGGGAGCCAAGTTGCGAGTGCGAAGTCCGTTTGTTTGATGACAGGAGATATTTCGTCTTGCTCTCGTTTACTACCAGTCCCATATGCTTCGCTTCTTTGTTTAACTTGAAGAAAGCAAAACTAACGCCACGGTTGTTGTGGCCAATATTTCAATATCATCGGCGTACGCTATACACCCTGATAGAAGATTACCTTTGCTTTCAGCTCTGGAGCTCAAATTATTTTCTCCAGGAGTAGATTGAAGAAGTCGCAGGACAGGGAGTCGCCTTGTCTGAAACCTCGTTTGGTATCGAATGGCTTGGAGAGGTCCTTCCCGATCCTTACGGAGCTTTTGGTATTACTCAACGTTAGTTTAGACAGTCGTACTAATTTTGTTTCTTTGTGTACTGTCAAAATCAGCTTTAAAATCGACGATGAGGTGGTAGATCCGACTATCGTGGGAGCATACCCGTCTGTTTGTATGCCTGCGTTCGCGAACTAGTCCCTCAATTTTTGAGATATGCAATTTAGAACCGACTTTTTCTTCATAATAATGTCGGGACAGCTAATTTTTTCCTCTATACCATATATGTAGCTGTCATTAGAATCGAGCCGATTTAAAAGAATAAATAATATTTTTAAGAAGTTTATAAAATTTACAATTCCGTTTAATTTAAGAACTTTCATTTCTCGAGACATAACTTGAAAATTTCAACAAAATAAATTCAGTATACATATGTACATACGTACATACATATGTATGTAAATAAAAGAGCATTATAAATCATTTACACGTGATGCGCGTTGCAACATGCCGTCGGCGAAATTGTACCAACAGCAACAAAACAAACTCTATAATGAACAACAACAACATCGATAACTCTTAGCACAAGCTGCATAAGCGGTGTTCCTGTCCATGTAAAATGTTCCCACATTAAATCTTCTTATGTGTTAATTTCGTTTTTTTTTTTTTGCTTTCCTTAAGCGTTCTACATTTTTCTATTCATATATTTTTATATGAATGATGCTCACATAGGACAACGCAAAGCAATAACTGTAAATGCATGTTGGAGCTTGTGGTACAAAATTGTTCTCAACTTTGTGTGTTTGTTGTAAGTTGTTGTGATTCCATTCACTTTTTGATTTTCACAGATTTGCTTCTAATAAGCATCCCACCCACCGCTCACGCAACCGAGCACAGTTACACGCGCAATTTCTAGTACATGCATAGTTATGTATGTGTATGTGTGTGTGTTTCCAGTATTGGCCGCTCGGCTAAAACTTTTTGTCTTACAAAAATCGCATTGTCTATTTAATCGTGTGTGTTTTTCGAGGAAGTGTGAGTAYGTGTGTATGGGTGTGTGTGTGTGAACATGGTGTGCTTGTTGTTTCTACGCTTATTTTTCCATTTGGCCGAAAACAAATCAGGCGAAGTCAACAAATCTATTTCATGTTCTCTTGCTTAGCTACATGTTGCTGCGTTTGTTCTTGTTGTTGCATACTTTTTGTAGCAATTAATTTTATTAAGTGGAGATTTGTTGCACAATGTTATTAGAAGGAAAAGTGAAACAAATTAATTCCTCTGCTCATTTCTATGCATGTATGTGTATGATTATAATTGAAAAATTTCGAGATATAGCCATGCACCTGTTCCGATTTGTATGAGAATTAGAATTCAAATTATCGTGTCAGCGCAGCAAATCTATTTTATTTCGAAAGTATTATGTGTGTGTGAATGTGTATGCGTTGTTTCAGGTTATTTTTGCTCGAAGCTAATTATTTCTTTGATGCAAATGTTCCGGAATAATGCAGGTTCACAGGCCCATTTTAGGTGATAAGACTTGCTTGCGGCTTCGTAGACTTCCGCTGCTCCAAGTAATACAATCTTCGATCCCGGAGAAAATCTTGTATCTTTCGAATTCTCTCAGAGGTAAGAAATTTTGAATTTTCCGGAACTTATGTAAATATTCTTCTTTTTTTTTTTTGCGCTGTTATAGCCCAGTTAAGAATAGTTGTTTCTGTTTTTCGCTATTTGGCACCTATTTGTGATACCAAGTGCAGCCACGTTCTTCTCCACCTGGTCTTTCCAACGGAGTCGAAGTATTTCTCTTCCACTGCTTCCATCGACGGGTACTAAATCGAAAACCTTCAAAGCTGAAATGTTCTCTTCCATCCGGACAACAGACCAGGGCAGCGCAGCTGCGGTCTCTTGACTCGCAGACCCATGTTAATATCGCCGTATATATATCTCTTACAGCTCATTATTCCATCGACTGCGTTACTCGCCATTTGCAAAGGGTCATAAATGGCCGGCACAACAGATGAGGTCATTGTTCATGCCTCCGTACCATATAGCAGGACGGAAATGATGAGGGACATGTAGAGATTGGTCTTTGTTCGTCGAGAATGGACTTTACTTTTCTTACTCAATCCGAAGTAGCAGCTGTTGGCTAGAGTGATTCTGCGTTGGATTTCAAGGCTGACTATGTTGATGCTGCTTAAAAGAAAGACGAAATTATCTACGACTTCAAAGTCGAGCCGTTTTAGCTGCCAGTCTTTTGTATCATATAGCTGAAGAATAAGCTACGCCCAGAATACGCGTTCTTATACAATAAAAATTCCTAACCCTACTTTTATAATAGCTCACTACTCACACAGCAGGATTAGTGGAAAGTAGAGTGAAGTAGACGTGTTTCTTTTTTGTGTTCTTCAAATCCCTAAATTCTTGTTTATTGGTGAAAAGATAGCTTCTTTTTT
>NW_017537001.1:1130503-1148277 GCF_001853355.1 Bactrocera latifrons | reverse complement strand
CCGGCTTTCGATGCTTCCCCCTACTATAAAAAAAGAGACAAAAAGGATATAAAAAAAAAAAAAAAAAAAAAAAAAAAAAAAAAAAAAAAAAAACTACTCACACAGCGCACACAGTATAAAGTAGAATTAAAAGCATATCATTCGGCTTATACACGGCGGAATAAACACGGAAAAAGCGAATTAGGGAAATTATTTAAATGGGGGAAAAATGCAATTCGCTGCAGATTTCTAACTGACTTTCAGTGACAAATCAGGCAGCACAAATTGTTTCTGAAGAAATATTATACATAGATGTGCACACATGCAAACTAACGCTAGACGACTAAATAATGAAGGAAAAACACTTCAAATAGTACGTGGTGCATTTTTTAATTAGCCAAAGCAATATCCAAACATACATATACGTATATATATACATATGTACGAGATGTGTTCAAAAGGTATCGCGAATTTTGTGGTTTTTTTTTAATTATTTATTTATTCATGTTTATCTATTTTGTCCCCATGAGATATTATGCACTTGTGCCAACGGTTTTTCCAATCTTCGAAGCACTTCAAAAACTCATTTCTTTTTATCTGCTTCAGCTCCTCCTTCGATGCCGTCTTTATCTCGTCAAGAGAGCGTAACGTCGTCCTTTCATGGGCCTCTTCAGTTTAGGGAACAAGAAAAAGTCACAGGGCGCCAGATCTGGGGAATACGGTGRCTGCGGCATCATTAGTGTGTTGTTTTTGGCCAAAGAGTCGCACGCACAAGCAACGATGTGTGAGCAGGGGCATTATCATGGTGCAAAAGCAAATTTTTGTCACATCTTCCAGGCCTTCTGAGAACATTTTGTACCACCGATAAACGTTGCTTCGGTCTAAGGTAGYTTCTCCGTATGCCACAGTCAACATTCGGAAAGCATCCGCGCACTTAATTTCGTTTTTCACACAAAATTTGATATAGGTTCTTTGATCCATCATTTTGAATAGGTAAAAATCGAAGACGATCCAAAACACGAGCTTGTCGGCATAAGGGAGAGCCATGAGTACCAACATAACGCTAGAAAAAATTCGAAATTCGAATATACATACGTAACCCGCGAAAATTCAAAATTCGCGCTACTTTTTGAACACACCTCGTATGTACAACTTACATATACAAGCTCCTACATTCACTGTCACAAAAGCCAGCGACTACTTTCAAGTTCGCGCAAACGCCTACAAATACAACAATTAYTATTATTTTAGCATTTTTCAATAGCGTGTGGCAACTAAGAAGTACCTTTTCCATATTAGACGGAAAAGCACAACAACAACAACAAGTGAACGAGCAGCATGAGTAGGACGATCAAGCAGCAGCTGCTGCTTTCGGTGCAGAGCAAGCCAGCCTAATCAATTGGAAACCGCTTTAAACTATGATTTTTCTATTTTTCGCTGTTGTTGTTTTTGTTATTACCCCTTCACTTTAACACGGCTGAGTTACGCTATCCAATGATAATCACAATGGATCAGCGCCAACGTCATACTCCATAGTTAGCGCGCCGCCAAAGCGGCATTAGGCGGACAAGCAGCGAGGCGCAAGCTCTTAGATTACAGCCGCAATCCATGATTGCCAACTGGCACCTTCTGCTTGCTACACATGCCAC
Source organism: Bactrocera latifrons (assembly GCF_001853355.1). Lineage (NCBI taxonomy): Eukaryota > Metazoa > Arthropoda > Insecta > Diptera > Tephritidae > Bactrocera > Bactrocera latifrons. The sequence continues at coordinate 1,146,649 of NW_017537001.1, read as the reverse complement.
CTAACACACATGCCATATTGAAGCAGCCATTCACTCAGCGGAACTAAACAAAATGGCAACAACAATAGCCACAAGTCACAAAGCAACAACAACATTGTTTGAAAAAAAATAAAATGTTAGTGAGATGTGGGGGAAGGCATCGCAAAAATAGTTGACAACATTAGTAAGCCTAACAACAACAAAAACGAGGTAATGTGATATGTTAGCCTCGGTAAGTGCACCGCGGTGAAGGTGTTGAAGCGGCGGCAAGTAGCAAAACATCAATACACGATCAAAGCTTTACGAGCACAGCGTGTGCCACACGATCAATCGATTTGTTGCCGGCTCTTAGAAATATATGTACATACATTTACATACATATACAGATGGAGAGCATAAAGGAAAGAAGCACAACAAAATTTGTTGGAAGGAGACAAAGTGTAACATAATACTTTTAGGACCGTTTCCACAATGTCTATTTAGCACCAGTTAAGTTCTGGTTAACTTAAGCAACAGTTCGGTAAAGTTAACCAGAATTTAACTGATGGTTGATTATAGGTTACATTACATACAGTGGAGAGGCAACCAGCTCCTGGGATATAGGATACGGGAACGGGATCGGGACGGATTCATAAACGGTTGGAAAAAAAATTGCAAAAAATTGTTGCAGAGCACCGAGGCGCTTTAAGAACTCCTGTCCTGGAAGAAATTGTCCCCAAAAATAAAGCAGATCTCTCACTTGACGAAAACAAATTACCTTCTATAATATGCTTATTATTCCCTTCCAATTATACGATGCAGCAACATCGACAATGACGGATCGAAATGTGAAAGCACTCTGAGCTTTCAATAGAACTTTTTTCCGTTACGTCTTTGAAGCCGTCTGCACGAGCTCGAAGAAGATGGAATGTTCGCGAAACTACGGTTAAGCCATATCGTGCACACGGAAGACGATGGTCAAATGAAAAGCTTCTCTGATTTGAGTCCTATGTGTAGACAACGGAAGCAAGGGCGCTCATGCATCCAATGGAATGGCCAAGTTCCGTCTGCTCTTAGGATGTACAACTGGCTTGACCCCACAAAGGATTGCGCCAACTGTCAAAGTCTTGTGTTATTGGTTCAGACCGACCCACGGTTATATGGACAAAAAAGAAAGATTATCACATTAGTCAGGGCATATACTCACTTAAATATGGTATTATGAGCATCGATCTGAGTTCTGCACTAAATTTTGGATTACAGGTTCCCCAATATTGGCTCTAACTTCCTGTCGGAAAAAATTATTTTTCCCTCTAGAAATCACTTCTATCAATTGCAACTGATATCATCTTGTGTTATCTCCAATGCGACCCACTGTGGCCTTCGCCCAAGATCATCAAACAAATTAGAACGAATTTCAGCGTGGAGTCGCAAGAAGAAAAAAATGATTAGCGGCCAAGTTGCATGCTGAACAAAGCAGCCAAAATACGTTGCATGCCACATGTGGTTTTTGATTTTGTATGCATTTCCGTACGAACTTGTACATAACCTAATACAGGCATATTCTTAGAACGTGTCTTTTTCTGAAATTGCCAAGGCACAGTGCTGGAAAATGCCACATCTCCAGGAAATTGCGAACGGAATTGGAAATATGAAAACGATCGAAGTGCGGAAATAGAATGTTAGACTGATGAGCTTCAAAAAACAAATTATAAGGAATTATGGATTTTGAATAAAAATATGTAAACACAAGAGTTTAATGGACAGCTAGCCGGAAGTTCTGAGTGTTTTGTTCTAGTACAAGTTGAAAGTCTGTAAAACAGGGGGTACAAGGTTGTGTACTCTCAGATGGGTTAAGCGCAATAGTCTTTGTGTCGTCTCTGATGTTTTTCATCGACTAATTTCCGAAGTACAACCATCGCTATGTTAATTTTGATTGAAATCCAATCAAGCAAAGTCTTTGTAAGGCAGTTTCGAGTTTTCTACAGAGTGTTCGTTAAACAAAATTGGTATTTTTAGAGACCTTCTGAATTAAAAGAATGATTTTATGTAATTATAGCAGACAATGTGGTATGTTGTTTAGAGGAGCGTGAAACTACTTTAAGGGGCGTGGTTGATACATATCCCCATTCTAACTAGTGTTTTTTCTAATAACGGTTGGTGAGCCCCCCAGCATATTTTTGCCATACATAAAACTTCGCATAGAATAAGTCGTTTGTGATGGATTTCAAGTCCTTCCATATGTCGAATAGCTTCGATGCCTAACAGCTGAAGGAATCTCTGCGAAGATGTAAGTGCTAATTTCGGATAAGTAAATTTTTTTACAGATTGCGGGACTTTAATCCGCTAAAGCTAATCTCTTGTCTCTCACATGCGACCACTGAACTAAGTATTACTTCATGGGAGAGAGGAAGACATTTAAGTCTTAGGTGTTTGACTGACACCTAATCTGCACACAGCCTTTATTTGCCATCATTTTAGATAAAGCATTATAGATTTTATTTGCTTTGCATGTCCAAGGGCTCCTGGAATTTTAGTCTTGAGTTCACTCTTACACCAAAGTACTTCAACTGTGGCTGTGAAATAATCTCGCATTCTCCTGTGGTAAGCGATATCTTCTCTTCAATTTTCCTAGAGCTTATAAGCAAGACTTTAGTTTTCTGCGGAGACAGCTCTAGACTCATGGTAACAACCCCTTTAAGCAGTCATTGCATTTGATCCGGAGGTCATCCAGATGTTTAGCCACTGCTAACTAGTGGTAACTATGAAGTCATTCGCATGTGGTTTTCGTTAATGTATTATTTGCACTTTGTCACATCACTTTCCATAGGCCTAAACGGGCCTAAAACGGAGCCTTTTAGTGCTTCACTGGAGATAGTGCAGCTCTGAGTGCCTTCATATAAATATATGTATATATCGATTTCGCAAATCGGAATATGTTTAGGCGTTTAAAATATATATTAAATAAAAGCGGCATGGAAAAAATTTAACTAAACAAACACAAACAAGCACATTTACCTATACACCTTAATATATATGTATGTATGTACATATACTATATAAATACCTATGCATATCGTGTCACCATTGTAGATAAAGTATTGTAAATACCCATGAGTAAGCATGCCAAATACTGGTAATTATAATAAATCAATTCCGCGCACAAACAATTTATTCAGAAAAATTGCGATAAAGCCACGAATCGGCCATAGAAGTTCGAGCACAAATAGCCATTAAAGCGAAATAGATATTAAATATACATACACATGTATGTACATATATTTATATGTCAGAAAAGCAAACAATTTAATTGCAGCTAAATTCTTATCTGTGGAATTTCCAATTTCCACCCGACAAATGGTGAGCGACATTAAAGTGCAATTAATATGTTTCTATTTACTTTGTATTTTATCGCGCGCTATTAGTGGCAAATTATTTATATTATATAAAATTATTGCTGCTGCTGTCACAGCTATTTATTTATATAACAGTTTATAGCAAAACTCACCGCCCTGGTAGCCATAGATAATGAATCGCACAGCAGAATTTGTTGGAAACGATTTTGCAATTTGATAATATAAGAATATAGACAACTAGAAAACCATTTAAGAGCACAATTTTTTATACTACACTACCTTAACATATGATCAAATTTGACTCGGATTGACGAAACACACTAATTGGTCTGCAGTGCTTTTATTGTGAACCTTTCAGGAAAAGACAGCGGTACCAAATTTAATGAATGGGGCTGAGCGATGATCGCTTTGTGTTTGATCAAAAATTAAGTCGTATTCATATTACAAGCTGGCGGCGCATTATGGTGGTAGAAATTATATGCATTTTCTGTCATCAAATCCGGTCATATACGACGGCTCGCTTCGCGTAGAGGCCGAAAAGCTGCCAAGTGGTATTTTTTATTAACCATTTGATGCTTGGAAGGAATTCACAGTGAACCACACCACTGTAACCAAAGAGAACGTTGGGCATCATTTTGATTTTTTGACCGAATTTGACTAGGTTTTTCCGTTTCATCGTCGCGTGACCTGTAAAGTAGCGTCCTCGGGTATTTTGTCAACCATCTTTTTTTCGTCCAATACTCAACGGCGATTTGGCGAAAGATTGCAAATAACGGATTTTTTTCAAAACGACGCTACATAAGTAGAACCTTAGCGACAGCAAATGACGCGATATTTTTCCTCGCTCTTTTGACATTTTTCTTCAGTAAGCATTGCCACTTCATCATGGAAAGGTATACGATCCAACAGTCATGCGATTATTTAACGTGAAATTGCAGCAGTGTCGATCGATTCATTCTTGAAAACCGTCTTCAACCTCATGAAGAAACTATCTACCGACACCCATTTACTATACCTACATATGTACATATATATTTATAAATACATTGTATATGCTTTATTGTCTACGTCCATCAGTTTTATAATTCTCCATTTCTATCCAATTATATACTATTTCATTCTCTATCAACCTCTCTTTCTAGTCTTCGCTCTCTATCTTGCGCTTGTGTACTCCATGGCTATTCACAAACAACGAATTTTGGCGCGTCCATTAATCAACGTCACTTGAGTTTTGCATATGAAATAATTAAACTTAATTATAGCTTTTAGTACAAGCAAATATTTTCAGTTATTTCATATTATATTATATGCTTATAAGAAATCATGCGATTCGGCAAATCGCCTATGTGTGTATGTGTATGTAGGTAGCTTGTGCGAAGCGGCTTTTGTTGGGCTACGCCCCAATCTATATATAGAAAAACCAATTAGCAAACACTAATTTTGTGTATTTATTAATATAAATAGATTAGGGCATAAAAGTATCGGGCTTTTTGTATGTAACAACTTTTCTCTTTTCTTGTTTTTATAAAATTGAAATATTTTATTTTCACAAATCATTTTCGGTTTGCTTTTAGTCATTTAAAATTCGCTTAATCTCAGCTTGAGTGATTTACTGAGACTCTGCCGAGGCTATCAGCTTTATGAAATCCATTCGCGGTGCTCAATTAAATTTTAGTAGGTCAGAAAATCATATTTGTTGTAGGAGGACTGAAAAATATGTAGTGCTGTGGGTAATAAATAGTAAGACTTTTTAATTTAAATTTCGTACGGAAATCCATTCGTTGAAATTTTTGTTTCTAGGTTGGTATGACTGTCAGTGATATCTATGCCAAATGTCACATCAAAATAATCAGTTGTCTTTCAGAAAAGCATCAATTGCATTCGGCGATTTTTACCGATGAGTGAAATTATTCAACAAAGAAGTTCCATCATAAAATAAAGGAATTGGTGCTTGAGAATCGACGACAAACAATTAGAGATCTTACTAGTATCATTGGAATATCGCAAAGATCATTGAAAATAATTTTGAAAAATCATTTGGTCCTAAGAAAACTGAAAGGACGCTTGGTTCCAAAATACTCCAATTTTTCGCAAAATAGGGTCGCGTTAACGTCTGTAAAACAACCTACCGATTACCAGGATGTCATAAAACGTATTACTACTGGCGATGATTCTTGGATCTATGCTTGCGAACCGAAAACAAACGATCAATGGACCGAATATCGTGACAAAGGTGAGCCGAAGCCAAAAAACCACGTCAAAGCAAGTTAAAAATCAAGGTTATGTTGACAGTTTTCTTCGATTATCGAGGCGAGATATTTTTTATGCAACTATCCCCCACTGCTAAAGAGGAAAGTATCGAAAATTCAAGAAGACTTCTACAAAGTCATCGTATTGGTTTAGATATATAGTAGAGGATCTCCACATCTGTTATGGATCGATTCAACATATTTCGGTTAAGGTTTTGGGTATGGTATTATGACGAGTAGAGATCGCACTTGAGATGCTTGGCAATCAAACGCATCATTGCTGGTGACAAGACTTTGGTTTATCAATGTGACATCGAAACTGTTCAACAATCTGATTAATGAGCTGAAACCTAAAAAACCACACCATCATTATCATTGAGTACCGTGCTGTGGGCAATCACGAATTCGTTTCACAGGGTTAAACGGCCATTAAGAATACTATTTATCCATTTTGAGACGTCTAGGTGAAGTAATTCGTTGTAAACGAGCGGATTTGTGGGTAGACAGTTCTTGGAGTTTTTATCACGATAATGCGTACATTTTAGCATGATTGTGATGGACTTTTTGACCAAACGCGAACAAGAGTCATTGCTCAGTCACGGCATTCGTCAGATTTGACTCTCTGTGAACTTTTTCTGTTTTCCAAACTAAAAAACCGCTGGGAAATGAGACCATCGAAGCCATTAAAAGCTATGAGCTAAAATCAAGGAAAACTATCCCAGCCGAGGAGATAGTAAAAATTTGTATTAAAATCCGGGTCAAATTTGATCAGATACCATGCATGCAGTTTCAGTGCCTTTATCAAAAAAATACACGAACTTTTCCTTTCGAATAGTATCCAGTGAAAAAAAAATCTGGGAGAAGCTGTTCCTCAGAGCGCCGCTAATATGACGTCACAAAATATGAAATACCTCAAAACCACGTATTTTTATACCCTGAACAGGGTATATTAAGTTTGTCACGAAGTTTGTAACATCCAGAAGGAAGGGTCGGAGACCCTATAAAGTGTGTATATAAATGATCAGTATGTCGAGCTGAGTCGATTTAGACATGTCCATCTGTCTGTCCGTCTGTCTGTCTGTCTGTATATATACGAAATAGTCCTTCAGTTTTTAAGATATCGTTTTGCAAACGTCATTTTCCCTTCCAGAATCTGCTCATTTGTCGGACCACTATATCATATAGCTACCATACAAACTGAATGATCGGAATCAAATGCTTGCATGGAAAACTTCCTCATTTGGCGATATATCTTCACGAAATTAGGTATGAGTTATGGTTTACAGAATAATTTAATATCAGAAGAAATTGTTCAGATCGGCTCACTATAGCATATAGTTGCCATACAAGCCGAACAATCGGAATCAAGGGCTTGTATGGAAAAGTTTCGCATTTGACGTCGTATCGTCACGAAATTTGGCATGGATTACTGCTTAAGGCAACAATATAATCTCCAAAAAAAAAAATTGTTCAGAACGGATTACTACAGCATATAGCTTCCATACAAACTGAACACATACATAATTACTAACAGAAATGCACTTGTGAAGGGTAATTAGCTTCGGTGCAACCGAAGTTAACGTTTTTTCTTATTTGACTTAACATTAAATGGAGGTACATATGTATACATGTGTGTTTGCATGTGTGTGTGTATTACGTGGCCATTTTATTTCTTAATTCAAATACCAATTGAACTGTCAAATTAGTGTCCACCTTCTCCACATTTGGCTTAGTTGTTAATGTCATAATCGCTTATTTAAACTGACATTGCTGTTGTTGTTCTTTGCCGCAACTGACAATTAAGCGCATATGACCACCCATTCGGAGCGTTATGACAATATGCGCCTACAGCCATGACATTAGCGCTTTACATATACACAAACCTAACACATACACACGCCATATAGTTGACTGCTACCCACCAAAGCGTCCGGCTCGGCAATCGCACGCTGTTGCTCGGTCGCACCTTCTTGGCAAACATGTCAATTAGGCATCATTTATCTTTAGCTGCGGCATCTTCACATATCCAACGGCCACCGGCAAGCGCGCACAACCGAGGCGCCGCCGCAGCAGCAGCAGAAACGGCAAGAGTCACAGCAGCGCCTCAGCGTCTCGGCTCTCGTCTGATGACAATTAGGCTAACAACCGTGTTGTCACCCAACAGTCTGCAATCTGTAAGTTGCCGGTCGAGCAATTGATCAGCCGGCCAAAGCAGTAAAACAACAAAAAACAAAAAAACAAAAATTAAAGAAACTACAACAAAAATAAGAATCTTTCAATTGTAGCAGAAAGCCGCCAAGCAACAGTCTTAACAGCAGGAGTTTGCACATTATGACCGCTGCAATGACCACTTCACATTTTGTAGACCGCAACAACACCTCGATAAGGGTAAATAACGGTAAGGAATCTTGTTTACCTTTTTTTTTTGGATTTCGCTCATTTCGGTTGCGAGCTCTTTAAATTGGTGCATACCTCACGATCTGTTTTCTGTTCGAAAATTTGTATGTATGTGTGATTTGCTCTCATTAATTGGGAGTGTTTCATGGCAAAAAGCGGATTTTTTTATATTTTTTTCACGTGGTGATGTGCAACCCAGAAAATACCTTTAGAATTCATTAGCTTCGATTTCATCTCGAGAATATTTAATTGCAAGAAACTAAAAAGCGTACCAAATACAGCTTGTGCAAGACTCAAGACTGAAGTAGCTCGACCTTCCCAAGGGATATCGCTTCGCTCTATGGGCTTTTAAAATGTGCCAAGAAGGTCTGACGTCTTCGAGGCAAATTTTGTTTCACGATGAGGCACATTTATGGCTCAATAGTTATGTATACAAGCAAAATTGCCGCTTCGGGAAGAAGGAAAACCTGAAGAGATTCAAAGGCTGCCAGTTCATTCAGAAAAAACAGCGGTTTGATGTGATTTGTAGGCCGCTGCAATCAACGGTACATATTTTTTCTAAAATGATGCCGATGAGAACGTAACCGTTAATGGCGACTGTTATCTATCCATGATAACCGACTATTTGCTGCCTGAGATCGAAGCTCGTGATTTCGGAGACATTTGATTTCAACAGCATGGCACCACTTCCACATATCGCATTACTCAATGGATTTATTGAGAGAACACTTCGGTGAGCAGATAATTTCACGATTTGGGTCGGTCGATGGGCCACCATTTTCAAATAATATAATAATGGTTTATCCACTCACTGGATAAGAAAGGTAATATAGTAAAAATGAAAGGAAGTATAATTTACGCGCGATCTTGGTCGGGAATTGGGTCGTGGGTGGTGGTAATATATGTGAAAAGTTCCATTTCAAAGGTCTAAGGCAGTTACGTCCTCCAAAAAATCAACCTTATTGATACTTCCGGCATAATAAGTAACAAGTAAAGAACGTACTACAAAATAGGGTGGAAGATCATCAATAACCTCCTGTAAAACAATTGTATTTTTGCCCCTATCGAAATATTCATGAACTCAAAAACCTTCCGATAGTGAAAACATTTTCGTGGATCGCTATCTAAATTCGAGAGATCTTGCCATTTTTAACCATTCGTCAATGACTATTACAATCACACGCAGTGAATTACGTGTATGTGCCAAATATAACTGTTTATTTAGCAATACTAATAATATACCACGAAATATGGTTATAAATTTGCAAACTACGAGTATTAAGCATATTTTTATGCAGTATCCATTTTGGAATGAAAACACTAAAAGCTCAGCGGAAATTTTGTATGCAATTTCAAGAAAAATTTTTTACTGCAATTTGCCCATGTGTGTGTGTGAGTGTATTTCATAACCACTAGTTATCTAATTTTTTCGTTTTCAATTATTTTTTTTTTTACTTTGTTGTACCTTTGTCATTTTGTTTATCCACCAGTTCAGTGCACACTCGTATTGTCATCAAATTTAATTTTGTTTGCCTAATTTGCTATTCGATGTGGCCGGACTTGTCACAAATTCGTAAAGCATTCAATGTAAAAAGGAAATAGATAAAACATCGAAACAACAACAAACAGACACACATGCCTATACACACACACATTAATAGAAAAAATATATGTTATTTGTGTGAGTCGGGGAAAACACCATGCAAACCACTGGGTGCGCGATAATGCTTTCGAGCGAAAATAAATATTGATTTTCGGTGTAAATGACCGATGAGCCATAAACAACAGTTAAATGGTAAGTATTGTATTTATTTCGCCACGGTTCCACGGTTGGGATGACGAATTTMCACATATGGCAGAACCCAAACACACACACACACACCTAGAAGCACAGACATTTGATAGCTGGAGAAGCCTGCTGGGAAAAGCTTAGAGCAGTTGAACTGATTTCGAAATGGCAATTATTGTATCTTTAAGGCTCTGCGAAACTCAGTGATAAAGAATTCATGGAAGCGTAAATACTGTTTGATCAAATTTGACCCGGACGGTAAAAAAAATCTGATGAGTTAAGGATCCTCAGGTTGTTATGCATCCCGTTTCTGAGCTCAAGCAAACGTTGCTTTTGCAAAAAATTCAGCTCTTTTGTTGTGATTGTATCATAGACACGCTTCCTACCCAAAACAGTAACCAAAATTTCTTTTGTCGGTCTATAAGACATGTTGAGATACTGTGCTATTTCTTTTCATGCCAATACAATGATTTCCAGACGCTGTTTCTTTAACGTATTCGTTATTATTATTAAGAAAGTCTGGATGGTCGACTCACATGAAGCAAGTTCTCGAAGACTTCACGACCTTCAATGATCGCTTTGTATCTACTCTTGTATCTATAAAAAGCCTCTGCAGAAAATATTATATTTCCGTAGCCGTGATTCCTCTAGAAACACAAAATTTCAGGCAACCTCATATTTCATGTAAAAAATCTACAGACAAGTCGTTGAAATAGAAAAAAAGTTGATCGGATGGTAAGTTATAGATAACTACAATTCTATGATAATATTTATATAATAATATTGAAACAGATAGAAATAGTCACTAAAGTTTTTCTTTGTGGAGGTTTCTGCTTTTCTTACAACAGTAAGCAAGTTTTAGAGATATAACATATGCTAACTCATGTTAAAATACCAGCAAAATAATCCGTCAGGTTCCGTTCATTGAACGCGCATTCAACATGGCACAGTTATCACTTTTAGGAAGGAAACTAGCAAACCCAAGTAGTCGTTTTTTCAATGCTCTCTCGTTATGTGCCCTTCAAGTTTCCTAGTGGGTAGCCTTAAACATGCTTAGTGACAATCTAATGACAAACTTTAATGCATGTTAACCTAACTATTTGATTCGTTTATTTACTTGTTTCGATTTGTCTATTTTTTTATGAATTCTTAAATTTCACACTTTCGGTGACATTTGGAGATATGAATTGGCAATATTTATAAAAAATGTATAAAACTCTATATAAACATAGTCAAATGAACATTACATGAAATTTTAGTCATAATAATTAACCACAAATGATTTTGGGCTAAGTGACCTTAGTGAGTAAGTACCTCGTACAGTATACATTTTTGGTACTTAGGATTCGAGATAAATCATTCATATCATCAAGAATCATTCGAATTATCTCGGGAAGGTAAGTGTAGGAAATACATACCGAAATAACTATTATATATTTTTCTATAACTCCAATCCATTCAACACATTTTTAATGCCAAATGTCAGACTCTTATTTATATTGCAAGAACAAAAATGTTTCTGAGTTAAAAGTCCAAGATTAATATTTGGAACGGCATTTACCATTAGAGAAGACTAAATAATCCCCATGTCACAAAGATCTTTCGAAGAATCTTTGAAAGCTCTAAATTACCTCAAGTCAATCCATAAGTCTATAGTATGTGCCTTTCAGATCCAATTACTCTCGTTTTATAAACATTGTAAAGAAAGGGACGGATAGCACTGAAGACAGCGTATGTTTCAAAAATCTATGTAAGATTTCCTTCTTTTCAATTGCGGTGTTTTTTTACGTGGCATGCCCCAAACCCAGAGCATAATGCTGTGGAGGCGATGTTTCGTCTTCATACTTTAATTCCCCTTCTAACGAACGGTTTTTGGCTTTTCTGGTCATTCCCAAGTGAAACCTTCCTCACGTGCTTGAACTTCTATAAAGTAATACCAAAAGCTCCATCTGTATCGGGTAGGACCTTTCCGAGCTGTTCGATACTGAATGAGGTTTCAGACACGGCGAAAACCTGTCGTGCGACTTTTTTTAATCTACCCTGGAGAAAATAATTCGAGCTGCAGATCTGAACAAAGGAGGTACAATCTTCCATAAGAGTGTACAGCTGCTGGCGTATGCTGATAATATTCATATCATTGGCCATAACATCCGCGTCAATAAATCTGCTTTCTTCAGATTGACGAAATATCTCGTCGCTCTCGCGAGTTTGCTCCCACGTCACTGTTGATAGCCATAACTTCGAAGTCGAAGATAATTTCGTCTATTTTGGAACCAGAATTAACACCAACAAACGACGTGCGTCTCGAAACCATCACAGTATAACTCTGGCCAACAGGTGCTACTTCGGACAGGATAGGCGCCTCTTCTCGGCGAACAAGACCAAACAAGGCATGGACGATGACAACATCTGACGAGTCGACGTTACGAGTTTTCCAGAGGAAGGTTCTGCTGAAGATTTATGGTTCTTTGTGCATTGGCCACTGCGAATATCGCATTCGATGGAACGATTAGCTGTACAAGATATACGACGAAGTTGACATAGTTCAGCAAAATGAAAGACAGCGGCTAAGCTGCCTAGGTCGTACTATCCGAATGGGAAGCAGAGGAAGACCTCCACTCCGTTGGTAAGACCAGGTGGAGAAGGACCGGGCTTCGCTTGGAATCTTCATTTGGTGCCACATATCAAAAAGTAGAAACGCCTGGCGCGCTATTGTTAACTCGGCCATAAGCGCGAAAACGATGTCTACGCTGGTAAAGAAATTCTCCCTACAGTTCTTTAATCGTTTTAGGGTAAATTTTTTTCTTTTTTGAAATGCCACCATTTTGTCAAATTTTTTCGACGGTAGGTCATTGTACCCTTAAAAAAAAAATTTTTTTTTAGGTTTCATGCACGAAGAAGTTCAGAATCACTGTAGCACCGTCAAAGATCGCTTGTTACTCAAAAAGTATTTAAATTTTTCCCTACAAATTTCACTGTGTACTATTAAATGTGTATAAATGTAAGCTTGAAATTTTAAAAAAACTGATTAATATTTTTTTTGGAAATTCGCCGAAAAACCGTCTTTTTTATGTTGTCCACTATGTGTTTTCCGGATCACTGGCATTTTTAAATGGTTTCAAAAAATATTCCAAAAAAAAAACTTTTTTAATCATGTTCCTATTCTTTTAATATTCGACAGTTTACACAACCTAATCGTTTGGGAACTAGTCCATTTGCAAGCAAGGTTGCCACCATCATATAACAGTAATATCGGCATTTTTTGTCCATATAACTTCGCTTATGTGACAAGCAGACGCATATAAAAGGGAGAAGAGCAATGCAAGAAACACGTGGATAAAGAATGTGAAATAACGTAATAATCAGCAACTAAAATAAGTACCTGCGCGCAAACAACGGTGTTGAAAGCAGATGTTGTGATGGCGCAAACGGCATAAGCACACTACAAGTACAAGTTGACGCACATTGGATAGATATGTGCATACATACTCTTACATAAGTACATGCCTACTCATAATGCAATAAAATAAAAATACAATAAATACGGTACTATATTGTTTTTCTGTTGACAGTGGCGAATATGCGAAGGAAAATACATTCAGTTAAATGCCGCCGAGTGTATAAAAATAATACCGTTGGCATTTATATGATTGCCAATTCATATGTATATTGTGCCTTTATACGTGTGTGTGTGTGTGTTTTTGAAAAAACGCAACGAAGCATTCGTTTTCTTCGCACTTGCGGTGCTTCTTTTATTTGCATTGCAATGAAAAATAATCCACTTTAATAATTCTAAAATTACAAAATCAATTGGCATACTCGGTTCAATACAATTCAACGTGGCTGGGGTCAGTGTGAGCCGCGTTGCATGCAACCATGCCAGACATGGTCAAGAGATACATAAATGCAAGCAAACGTCGCACAAGTCAACGGAAGTAAGAATATCTGCGGTGAACTCACACATTGAATTGAAAAATTTCCGATCCACAACTTCGAAACTAAAAGTTAATAGAGAACAATCGATTTTTAGGCGATTAGCAACCAATTTAATTATTATTACCACTGCAGTATGTACAAAGCGGTCAGTAAAGAGTTCCTTAACCTTAATTGAATTTTAAATGAAACTGTAGACTGTTTTTTCCTTCGTAAGATTGGCTCAATTTGAAACGCCAGTGAAAGCCAAGTCAACACCTATTTTCTAACTCTACAGCTCTCTGCTTCCACCACCAATACCTTGTAAATGAATTCTCTGGTTGATGGAAGCTCTGGATTCTCGATTCATACAAGCATAGTGTTCTCATCATAATACGAGTGTCTCGGAACATCATTGCTATAAGCACATGCTTCTTTCAAAAATCTTTTCCTTGAAATACTTCATGCTTCTGCGGTTTTAAAAACAGATTTTATAAGGGGTAATCCATTTCGAGGTTGTTTATTATCATTTGAAGAAATATTCTTTAGATTTCCTCTTTCAAAAGACTCGTTCAAACATTTCAACTGGTAACTGGTGAATAACTCGCGTGATTTTTGCTCCAAGGCCTGAAACGAACAGAATTGTCATAGACTTTAGATTTTACAAATCCTCACAGGAAATAATCTAACGGTGTGATACCTTACGATCTTGGTGGCCATCTTGTTGAAACCATATGTCACCGAGATCACAAGCTTCAATTTCAGGCATCAAATAGTTGGTTGTCATGGCGCGGTAACAGTCCCCATTGACGGTTACGTTCTCACCGGTATCAGTTTTGAAGAAATATGGATTTCACCGGTCCTTTTTATCTGATTGAAACAAAGTTCATTGTATACCCTTTCACGCTACAAAATATACACTTGTGAAGGGTATTTTAGCTCCAGTGTAGCCGAAGTTTTTTTTTTTTTTTATTTGGTAATTTAACCACAAACTATAAAGCTTAGCTTTTGTTAAGTCTCGATCGAATTTTGTCAGCTGATCTATCTCGAGTAAGAACAATACTCAGTTGCTGTTTTTTGTAGAATACTTCATTATGAGCCATTGGAGAGTTCCTAAAAGTGTTCTTATATATATTTTAAGCCGAAAACTACCCGGCTACATTTTCAAAGAATTTGAGCTTCTTGAATTTCGACACCTAAGATCATGCCAAACAATTTACTTAAATACTAAATCTACTTAAAGCAATAAAAAACTGTAAAAAACTGTGCAAATTATATTTTTTAGCAACAGATCGTATAACAAACAAGTCCAACATGTTTAAAATAATAAAAAATGGAAACTAGTTCACTTGCAACTGTATATATGTTGTACATAAACATAACAATAAATTTCCCAAATCTCATAAACAATTAATGCTATAATAAATCCGAGCTAATTGGTGTACCGTGTTTCCGGTGTGATAAAACGCGACACCACAAACCATCCGCACGGCAATCCATCAGTCGAGCTGAGCAGCGAATGGCGAAAGCGAGCGGCCAAAAAGTAAAACAATGGCCCACAAAACAACAGGTGTGTGAGTGTGTGTGTGCTAGGCTTTATGGGGATTTCGTATTGACGAATATAAATTTTATAAAGTATTTTTTTTGCTTATGAAAAAACTATGTTCACATCTATGCTAAGCGCTTTGCCGTAAAGCGAGGCAGGAAGGATGAAAATCTTTATTAATTTGATACAAAGTCACATGAAATAACAAAAACGAAAACAATCAATGAAAAAGAAAATAAATATAAACAAACAAGCTGAAATGTGCAGAAGAACTAGAAATAGAAAATGAAATTCGTTAAAATAACAAATGCAGTTGTTCGCGTCCATTTGAAATTGACCAAAAGAAAAGGAATGAGAGAGTGATAGAAGGAGAGCGCGTTGGAAAAAAATCATAAGTAGTGAATGAATTGGGCGAGTTTGGTGTGTGTGGGAGTTGTGTTTATTTATTTATTATACAATACAAATTTATTTGCATTACGAGCTGACAACTGCAGCAACAATAACAACTAACACAGGCAAGCATACCTAGTTAATGCAATAACTTAGCTAATCTCTGATCGACGATCGACGCGAGGCGGAATGCTGACGGAATCATTGTGTGGAGACAAACAGCCTGGTTAATTTAAACTTAAAACTTCGATAAAACTTCGAATTTGCCGACAGCACTAACCGTACTTTATACTATATAGATACTATACCCTTCACAAACAAACAAGTTTTCAAGTGCGTAATTTTTATTATTCAGCTTGTATGACAGCTATGTATATGATATAATGCTCCGATCTGAATGATTTCTTCGCATATTATAGTGTTGTCTGAGGAAAATACCTGTGCTAAATTTCGTAAAGACATTTTGTGAAATAAAATAGATTTCCATACAAGGATTTTGTTTTGATTGTTTTGATTGTATGGCAGCTATATGATATAATGCTCCGATCT
>NW_017537001.1:1096539-1129813 GCF_001853355.1 Bactrocera latifrons | reverse complement strand
ATATCTGTGTTAAATTTCGCAAAGACATTTTGTGAAATAAAATAGATTTCCATACAAGGATTTTGTTTTGATTGTTTTGATTGTATGGCAGCTATGTGCTACAGTGCCTCAATCTGAACAATTTCTTTCGAGATTGCACCACTGTCTTGGATAATATCGCATGTCAAATTTGGTGAAGATATCGCTTCAAGTAAAAAATGTTTTCATACAAGCACTTTATTCCGATCGCTTAGTTTGTAAGACAACTATATGATATAGTGATCCGATTACGATCATTCCGACAAATGAGCAGCTTACTGGCGAAGAACGTATAGATAAAAAATTTCAGATCGATATTTCAAAATCTGAGGAACTAATTTGCATTTGTATGTACAGAGAGAGGGAAAATGCTAAATTGACTCAATTTGTCACCTGTCGATTTTCTTCGACGTTTCCTTCGGGGTGCAGCAAACTTAGTGTCCCCTGTTTAGGGTATAAATATCTACGTGTATATATATTTCAGTACTAATTCATCTAATCTAGAGATTAGCCTTGACCACTATATGTGCGCAGGATGAGACGATTATTCAACTCTTCCAATAATGTCACTTGTTTCTATTGAATATTTTCATAAATCAAACATACGCACATTTTATATATACTATATAATATAAATATGTACTCGCATATAGTATAAATTGTAGTATATTCCTGATCTTCTTCATAATGGCTTCTAAAATCCACAAATCTCTACATAAGATTGATTAATTTTTTAGCTGCTGCACTTGGAATGCTTAGTGACAACTTAAATAAATCAGTTGATTTACTCTCGCTATATAGCAAACCGAAAAAAAATTTATTTATGAAATCTGCCAAAGGTAGTGGCTTAGTGTGTGATATTTTAGAAAACATACTAAATTTTTATTCTATTTTTTATTTCGCCTACTGTTTGGCATTTTTTTTTATTTTATTCTTATTTTTTCGAAATTAACATTTCTATGAAATTTGTATGATTTTTCGTATTTTCCACAACTAAATACTTAAATTTGTACGCGAATTATTTGTACTTTTCATTTAAATTTAAAATGTGGCTTAAGAGTTCCGTACAAATATCAACAAATATAAGTATATTTACTGTTAGTATGTACATAAATATTTGCGTGGCAAGGCAATTTATCTATTTAATGACTTTAAAAATAAATTTGTTAAAAAATAGAAGGTTCATTGTCAACAATTGACATAATTATGACGCTTAAGCGACTGCTAGTTCAAGCCGCATGATAAATTCCTCAAATCGTGTGGGACATTATGCGTGCTTGTTTGACTTTTGTGGTTAGGCATATTTCAAAATTCGTAACATTAATATTTTTGCTTATTCATATTTGATATGAAATATTATTATATCAATCAATTTTCTTATTTGAGTTATCACTATCGTTGAATATTTATACATTTTGACAAAAAAGTACCGGAAAATCGAAAATAAAACGCTAAATATTTAATTATTCATCAATATTCATAATACACCTACGCCAACGCCTTTCCCGATCCTCGTAGCACTTTTTATGATGTTATTCTTTCATCTATTGGATCGTCTGGAAAAGGTGATTGTTGCCTTGTCTGCATGTCTAACTCATAAAGCCATGTCTCAGCAGCAGTTAAAATGCTCTCCATGAATGTGGGATCGGAATACGCACGATCAAGAATGTTCAAAAAGACCTGTTTACGGTACTCTTTTTGGGAAAAAAATTCAGCTTTATTGGGAAAAGTCGAGCAAGAACGCCTTTGATACCAAAATTTCTCACCAAAATCATTCGAACAGACTCGCGAGAGATGTTGAGCTCTTTTGACATCTCTCTAACACTTGCCTGGCTATTTTCAAGCATCATATTCTTCACTTTTTTAATATTTTCATCAGATTTCATCAGAGGTCCTTACCTCTTCTTACAAACGTACGTCTTGAACGATCTCACGACCGTCTTTGAAGGCTTTGTACCACACGTAGGCTAGTGTTTTTAATAAAACGTAAGCCTTTTCCAGTATTCGCAACGATTCTGCACACGAAATTTTCTCGAAAAACGTGGACTTTTTCTTATTTATGTCCATGCAATATTGATTGCATCGCTGTCTCTTTCTTACAATAGGTCACATAACGATCTGGGAATATCATTTCTTCAGTTTCTTCTTTTAAGAGAGTGCTTGAAATTATTTTTATTTTTTAGTTTGTCGATTTAACTAAGTCCGTCTGTATATATGTACGTAAACAAGTCTTTCTGTTTTTGAGATACCAAACTGAAATTTTGCTGATGATTCTTCCTTAACAAGAAGGCGCTTATTTTGGATACAGATTTTAAGCATCGTTTTGAATGCATTTTCTATTTGTCTCTTAATTTAAAATACCTATTTATTTTAAAAGAAAATGAATTGAAATCCAATATACATACATACAAAACATACATGTATGTATATTATGTACATAATTTAAAATTCCTTAGTATTTCAGTTTCTTATGGAATTTTTAAGCTAAATTTTTTACAATAAACAATGTCATTTTGAAATATTTTACGTTCAAATGTGTTCATGTGTATTTGTGCAAAGTAAAATTTAACTTTCCGTGCCTTATCTGAATACATAACTACGTAGTATATATGTATGTACATAAGTACGTACTTCTCTGCGTTTGCATATAACTGCTTGGTAGTTTCTGGCAACTTCTTCGGCAAGTGGAACTAATTTCCACGCTTGAACTTTCCTTCATTTTTTGCATTTCCTAACTTTAATGCCATTGCACCTGATAAATTTACGTTCATAAAATTGTAAAAGTGTTGTTGTTGGCGCGCCTGGCTCACTAAGTCAGAAAGCTTTTGCCAAACAGTGGCAAAAGTAACAGCGAACGATGGTTAGGCGCATCAATACACCGATAAAGGCAACAACAACACTCACGCATGGAAAATAAGTAGCTAAAAAACTGTGGAAAAACATTTAGTGGCAGCGTTTGACAGCACTGGGTGTGTGCTATATTATATATACGCGTATTATACATCGACATATATGTATGTATATGTACATATATATTTATAAAATAAATATGAATTTATATATATACAATTTAAAATATGTTACACCTGTTTATTACAACAAATACATAATAATACAGGAATGGCGGACCGTTATTCACAATGAACGTGTTATTTCTGGCCAATTGTTGAAGTTAGGTTTCGCATCGGACCGATATCTCAAAAATTGAGAACTAATTCCCGCGCATAAAAAACTATCAAAAACTACTTTGAAACGTTTTTCCACTGATTTTTAGTGGCTATTTCATAACCATTTACTAATGCCTCTGATTTTCACCAAGTTTCCCAAAAGTCCTTAGTTTCTTTATAAATACCACTATGTCCCACTCTTGAGCTAACAATTAATAATCACTCTGAGTACTAGGGTAGTTACGAAAAATTATTATTTTTCTCCTTTACAAGTCAGGGCAATTATTTTGAGAAACAAATTTCACTTGTGTGTATTAGGGTGGTTAAAAAATGTTTATATCTTTTTACATTATTCCCTGAAAAAATATTTGGAGATACTTCTAAGAAACTCCATACAGGTAAGAGCTATTTTTGGGATTTTGGTAAACATGTGACATTTGCGTGTATTAGGGTGGTTATAAAAAAATTATGTTTTTGCTTCATTCTCTAAAAAATTATTGGGAGGAACCAAAAATGAACTCTTTTTGAAAATGAGATATTATTTTTTGAAACAATTAGGGTGGTTACAAAAAATGTAATTTTTTTTACTTCAATCTCTGAAAAATTATTGGAAGATATTTCAAACGAACTCTTTACACGTATGAGCTATTATTTTGGGGAACAAATGGCACTTGTGTGTATTAGGGTGGTTACAACGAAAATTATTTTTCACTTTATTCTCTGAAAAATTATTGGGAGCTGTTTACAAGTATGAGCTGTTATTTTGGGAAATAAATGATAATTGTGTGTATTAGGGTGGTTACAAAAAAATTTATTATTCTCGGAAACGAACGCTTTCCAAGTGTAATAATAATACTAAAAGATGAAGCTGGAAAGCGGAAGACCTTCATATAACACGAAGAGCTCTCTCTTGAAGAAAAATTTGTAGTATAAAGTAAAAAAATAACCTTTTCGTTTTTAACCACCCTAATTAGTATTAAATGTGGGAAATATAATGGTCAAAACGTTCTGTAGTGAGATTCTTCTGGTGAAAAAATTCCTAGGTGCATGAAGATTTGGACCGTACGTTATTCTACTATCCGTTATTCTACTCTCCGATATTATATATATATATTTTCTCTCGATAATAAACCCATCGATTGACTGTCTCATACGCTCCGCACTTGGCACCTGCCAAAGGGCTTCTTTTATCCACAAAAATACAATGCCTCCTGTCACATCCACTTACCTTGTCAACTTTCGGCGCCACATTCCGCAATGTTGACGTTAATTTCTATTCTCGTTCTTCTCCTTTTTCTTCCTCAAAGCTTCATTGAAAATATATAAAATTCTCTTTTGATATCGCAAATAAACAACATTTCGATTAATTTATTTTGGCATACTAATCTACTATGGCTGCCTAAAAAATCTTTAAATTCGTTGTTCTATTATATTGTTGTTGCTTTGCGACGTATGTGTTGCAGTGACAAAATTGTTTGTTTTCTTAGTGGTGGCATTAGTTGAATTTATAAAGAAAGCGCACAATAGCAACAACAAAGGCAGGGGCAACTGATCCATATGAAATATAGCAGAAGAGATCGAAATGAGGGGTTGGGGGTGCTCTTGCGTCAGGCGCCACAGCTTTTGTACGTGAAACAATTCATTATCGTGTTGTTCGATTTAAATGCTATAAATAAATGTCGAAAAGAATTGCCGTAAATTGAGTAAGAAATAGTGAAGATTGGGTAAAGTTTTTATAGAAGGTATAATCGAAATGAAATTTGTGTGTGATTAAAAAAGTTTGCGAAGACAACTGGCTTGTGAGAACATGATCTGAAGAACATGAGCGCCAATAATGGACAGTACATAGAAAAGTAAGGAGACCTATTGGGTTCAAAGTAGCTACCGGAAGAAACTCAGATGGTTCGGGTCCCTACTAAAAAAGTAGTTATCACATTTAGAACAATGCTAACGCGAAATTGTCGAGAAAAGACACAGCTCTGATGGACCAACGCACAATTTTTGTATAAAAATAACTGTATCATAGAATTATGATTGAAATTACAATAGACTAACTTTTTTCTCCAAAACCTAAGTTACAATATAGAGATAAAAGAAAGCTTGTTTACTAAAAAAGAGTCGCCTCGGATGTTTCAACATTTATCGCCACTTCACGAGCGTTGTAGCAAGTTAATTAACACCTCGTCTCACAGCCTCGTTGAATATCGCTACATCATTGAATTTACACCAATTCTTTAACGCCGCTGTTCATTTAATTTGTCTCCTGCCGTCGTCTCGATTAAGAACAACAAGATTTTCCTCGTTTTTTATCGGCAAATAGACAGCAGCAACTGCTCTATAATTTTATGTTTGGTTAGTTGTTGTACTCTACATATTTTTTCAGAAATTTTGATGTTCTTATAATGTGCCCTTTGTTGTTGTTGTTTGCTTTGCACTAATAGCTTAGATAGTATAGTATAATGTTGTAAATCGTGTAGCTTGTTGACACAGGATGTAGGCGTAAAACAAGTTGTTGTCTACACTAAATGCCTCGAGGGAAAATATTTTATTGGCTCTGCCCAAGTTGATTTAGCATTTCGCTGTCACCTCGTATATGGCTAATAAATTGTGTTCTACGAAAGTTTTGTAGCGTGATTATGGATTATAAAGTCATAAATTTAATAGCTCCTTGAGGCCTACAAATTAGTTTTGGTACAATGAAAATGTGCGAGAATGTGATCTGATGGATTGGTGGTGGTGGTCAGCGTTAATTCTTCCGTCTTACTGTTCGAAAATATTAGAGTGAGAAGCAAATGTTTTCAAAAATGCTTCAAAGGTTTATTTGGTTTCAACTTTCATTGACGTAGAGTATTACGCTTTTATTACTCGTATTTACAAATGTATGCATGTATTTACAATTACTACCATCGAAGATCTGGTTGAAATTTTGATTTTTGACAATATGGCGTCATTCCAAAACGTTAACTTCAGAATGGTTTAGATTAGGTTAGGTGAAAAGGTCGAACATAAAAGGGGATCTCACTTGGACAGTTTATAATGTCGGTTCAAAGCGGCTTAAAAAATCGAAATTATTCAGAACCCTATTTCTTCGATCAATATCTCACAAATACGTAGTATATACATATGTATATCTAAGAAGGTCATAAGAAAATTTCAAGCTGAACGATTATTCAGACTTTAAATAAATTTTAATTTATTTTCAAATGTTGTAAARAGAAGCAAATAAATTTGCAGATAGTATTAATCGAAATTTTTTCGATAAATATCGATAACAATTGTATAAGATTTTCGACAAATATTGATACAAATTGATACATATATATATACATACTATATATATATACATATATGTATAATATTTTCGATGATTAGCGATAATAATTGATAAATATAACATTTTCCATAAATATTCATAACAATTAATGAATATTACATATTCGTGAAATATCGAAAAAATCAATAATTTAATCGATAACTTTTCCAATATATATCGTATCATATATGGGTATTGAATTTTCAATAAATATTGAACTGATAAATATAACATTTTTTGTACATATCGATAACAATTCGATAAAACTCACGAATATCAGACAATATCATTTCAAAATTACGTCGGCGAAACCTCTTCTACTCTTGTAATTACAAAAATCTCAAGCAAAAAGTGCAATTAAATTTCCGAAAAGTGATATTAAACGATTATTTTTGTTTCAATGAATATCGTTAAGATTTTATGAGTATACAATTTTCGATAAATATCGATAAAAACCATTAATATTATTTCAAGAATCAATTTCCAATAATCGATTATTACTATTAAAATCATCATTAATAATCGATTACAAGATATCCCAAAAACTCGATCAATGGAATCGATTTTATAAATTATACACTTTTATTTATGTTTATAAAAAGTTTGGTCGAAATAAATAAGATCTATTCCAACGATAACTATCATATTTCTAAGAAAATCATCGGGCATTCATTGAAGCCACCAAATTTTCTAACGAAATTTTATTACAACTAAATTAATTGATTATTTTTTCCGACATTTTGGTTTCCGACATTTCGATAAAAAAACATAATTATTATTTCAAAAATAAATTGGCAATAATCTATTGTTACCATTAAAACTCCCATTAATAATCGATTATAAGATTTATTAAAAACTGTCGAAAAAATCTATAATTTTTTCTCGAATCGAATTTATAAATTATACACTTTATTTATATAAAAAGTTTGAACGAAATGAAAATAATTTTTCAAACTATACCAAAGCTAATTAATTTTCCAATGAAAATTTTATTACATAAACAATTTTCCAAAAGATTAATCGCTTATTTTTTCGATAAATATCGATAAAAATCATAACTATCAATTAAAGCATAAATGGGTAATAATGGAACCATCAAAATCCCCATTAAAAACCGATTATAAGATTTATTAAAAACTATCGAAAAAAATCGGTACTTATTTATGGACACGAATTTGTAAATTACTCATTTTTTGTATAACCAATTTTTTATATAAACAAGAACAATCATATAAGACCTCCGTGTCTAAAGTATTTTATCTTTAACTATACCCATCTATATTATCGATCCTTAATTGTAACCGCTAAATTTTCAAATAAAATTCTTATTACAAAAACAACAAACAACAAATATTAACTACGCGTTACACAAGATTTTCTTTACAGTACCTTTATAAGACATTCTAATTGCTCAACGCCAACGATTATCACGTATCAGTCCTACAGATACCTCCATAAATGAAGGCAAATCAAACGCACGTGCATTTATTGAAACGCCAGCAATTTATAGGAGTTCGATAAATAAATATTAATTTACAATTATTATGGGCAATCACAGGTATCATATTTGAATATAGCCAAGCAGCTTGACTCAATTTGCTTTGTTACTGAACGAAGCCATAAGCGGGCGATAATCTTCATATGTACATACAAAAATACAATACCTACTTAAATGTAACTTACATAAATTGATTATTTATATTTACAAATATATTTTATTCATACTTGTTTTTATTTTGTTTGTAGACTGTGTGTTGTGACAGCTGTCGTCAAGCGACCTTCAAGCCAGACCCCAATGACAGTGCGCCCACACAATCGCCTCTCCATTTCAGTGTGTGATAAGCATGCTAGCAAACAGGGATACATAAAGCCCCTGCAGTTGTCAACACTTCTTCCTTCCTATTTTAATATCAACAACTTCCCCTCCACTGCCGCGTGGTTATTAATATTGTTCATATTCACTTCAGAGTCAGACAGAAAGACAGACAAATTTTCAATTATCAAGTTACATGTCTCTGTATCCGTCCGATTGCAGTCATTATTTGGCTTCCGTGATAATTCGTAAACATTGTAAATACTTATTGTAATAATAACTCCCCAACATTTGTCTACTTATGACTTATCTGCTTATTTTTGTTTGATATTACAATATTATCCAGCGCCAGACAGGACGCATTGCACAAATTCTGGGTGTAAATTTTCATCAACACAATATTGTTGTTATTATTGTTTCTACTTTTGTCCACTTTTCGCACTTCCTCTTTCTGTGCCATATTCACCCGCTGCCGCAACATTACATATCGCATTTTCCCATTACCTCGACTCTTTTGAGGTTTCTTCGCCTGCCGTCGTGCCTTAACGTCACTGTGTGCTTTGTCGTTTTGCGTCCTTTGACTATTATAATTCCCACAAATGTGTGGTTTTATATTGGAGCACTTAATTTCTTGTTCATTCCTTTGGTATTTAGTACTTTCTTTCTTTTGCAATTTGTTGTTGGCTTTCGTTTGAAAACGGATTTTGCTTGCCTGTGTTCTTATCTTTCTTCTTATTCTTCCTCTTAGCATTATGTGTTGTTTGTCTTGCAGTTCCACCTGATTTGTGTGTACGCAATTCCCCATTCAGCGGGGATTAGGGTTTAACACGTCTATTTGTGGTCGTATTAAATTAAAAGCGTTCGGTATATCGATGGCCTTTGTGAAGCACGGAGATTACAAACAGCTTAATAGGCTTTAGGCTTAATGGAATCCAGGAATTTAGTGAAGTGCTTGGAGGTGTGTACATTCACTTAATTCACAATTCTCATTAGCGCCTTCATATCATTTATAGAAAACTAAATAGAATTGATATGCGATCTTGTAGTTATTGATATCACCAGTTGAACAGCTATCAAACTCAATGACTGGTGACATTTGTCGCTTGAACTTCAACTTTCATTTCATTAGAAGGAATCTCATTCAAAGTCTATAATATCAGTTCAAGCGGAGTACATATTATAGCACTATTTCTAACAATATTATGCTGAAATTTCAAACCAAATAACAGGCAAAATACATATTGGATTTCAGTCGCTTCTCATGCCCTTCATACCTCACCATTGGCAAATTCTATCCCCTGCCCGCTGGGGGGTTGTTGCCAGCCGGCAACACCTTTTGTTCCCAAGCGGTCCCCATCTAAGTACCAATCGCACCCGATGCTGCTTGCAGATCGCACGGATCGTGGTAAGAAGAGACAAGAAAGACTTTTTTTCATACAGACAAAGAAAAAGGCAGAAATTTTGTGAAACGAAGACCTTGACATGCAGGTCGATAGAAACATGGCGCGAGACTTCTATAGAAAGAATTACGGCACACCAAGTTCTAATCTCCTCTATGACCCAATTCCTGAATTGGCAATCTCTACAACACTCACACAAGGTGACCAAGTTTCGAAAAAGAAATGCGGCAGATAAGTCATGACGAGTTACCTTTTGTCTTCAAGCGCAGGTTCTCAACGAGTGGGAGACACGTCCGCAGTTATAATTTCGTGGTAGTGAAAGACTTCTTCTATCTAGGATCCAACAAAAATAGTAACAACGACGGCAGATGCTATCATGGGCTCAGCAGGCATTTGAAAAGTAGACATCTCTCTCGCAAAATCAAACTATCACGCTACAAGTCAGTCGTAATTCTCCTTGTTGTTGTTGGAGCTGCAAAAAATATTCCTGAAGTAATTTCGAGTCATAGTTCCGGGTTGACAATCGTTAGAGAAGAGTTCTTCGTGTGTGCGATGCAACAAGCTTTAAGCTTATTAATGATATGAATATAGTGTGTGGCATTAAAATACAGTGGCTTAATCGCGTCGACTGAATGAAAGAAACATTATTATTCTTTTTTGGCGTAGACACCACTTACGTGGTTATAGCCGAGATTACAAAGCGTCCCAGACGTTCCTCCTTTCCGCTATTTGGCGCCAATTAGCAAGTGTAGCCAGGTCCTTCTCCTGGTCTTTCCAACAGACTGAAGGTCCTCTTTTTCCTTTGTTTCCCCCTTAGGTGTTGCGTCGAATACCCTCAGGGCGGGAGTGTTTTAATCCATTTGGACGACAATGTATGTTCCGGTAACCCTTGGCGGTCGACGAAAACTATTACGACTGAAACTCAGATAGAAGGATCAACTGGATGCTTACCTGACGAACCATAAAATCTCCAATAGTTACTATCGTGATCGATACAGAGTTCCGCTGGCCAAGGCTAATGCCAACAGTAAAGTTGCTAAAAAGAGTATTATAGTTTTGTTCACATAACGGTTGTTTGTAAGTCCTAAAACTAAAAGCGTCAGATATATGGTTATATATACCAAAGTGATCAGGGTGACGAGAACAGTTGAAAGCCGGATGTCTGTCTGTCCGTCCTTCCGTCTGTCCGTCTGTCCGTCCGTCCGTGCAAGCTGTAACTTGAGTAAAAATTGAGATATCATGATGAAACTTGGTAGACGTATTTCTTGGCTTCATAAGAAGGTTAAGTTCGAAGATGGGCAAAATCGGCCCACTGCCACGCCCACAAAATGGCGGAAACCGAAAACCTATAAAGTGTCATAACTAAGCCATAAATAAAGWTATTAAAATGAAATTTGGCACAAAGGATCGCATTAGGGAGGGGCATATTTGGACGTAATTTTTTTGGAAAAGTGGGCGTGGCCCCTTCTAACTTTTTTGTACATATCTCGAAAACTACTATAGCTATATCAACCACACTATATAGAGTCGTTTCTTTTAGGCATTTCCATATACAGTTCAAAAATGGAACAAATCGGATAATAACCACGCCCACCTCCCATACAAAGGTTATGTTATGTTGAAAATCACAACGCCTGAAATTTCGATTATCACTTTATCATGCGAGAGTATAAAATGTTCGGTGACACCCGAACTTAGCCCTTCCTTACTTGTGTTTATAATGATTTTACAGGACCTTGGCTATTAATGAGGTGGGTTTCTCGAATCAATTTGAAATTTAGACATAAATTCTTTTTCACTGCTTTCATAAAGCAAATTTCAAAAATTTCTTCGGAAGAATTTTTCATGTAAATCTCTTATACATACATTGATATGTATGTACATAGTTTTATACAACAGCATTTATTTGTATATACAAATTTACAGTGCGGTTTATTATGTATGTATGTATGTTTGTTTTTTGTATGAATTTTCGAATCTATTCAGGCGCAATTAACAAATGACAAAATGAGTGATTTGAGTACAAATCTCATTGATTGCGATCACGTAGCTCTCCGAGGGATTACACGCATGAAATTAACACTGTAAGCGGGTATTGTGGKCATTTGTGGCCACACAACTGCGTGTTAATATGAATGTACACAAATATGGATAAATATCGGGCATTATGATTTATTCATACACACATGCTCACATACATACATACATAAGTATGTACATGTGTGTGTCTTTATTTAAGCGTGTTGAAATGGCATCTTTGTGATATACTCAAGCGCTTTGTGCGGATCGAAATGAATAATACATCGCGTATGTGATAAATGTCAGGGCATTTGTTGCCTAACTGGATCGCGGTGGAAACCTCTGAGCCTCAACCTTTCAGCGCATCAAACACACACACACACACACATATAAACGCGCATACTTAAATATGACGTTATGATGTGTGACTTAACTTGACAATGCTGATAGATGCTCATTATACTGTCGTTTGTAATTGTTATTAAGATTTCATTTCCTCACACAAAAGATCGCATTGTTGCAATGCGGCGGGAGTGATGCGACGTGTTGGTGGCGAACACCGTTCGGTTGATAATAATAACGAAATGAATTTAAAATGTGTTAAATTTTTTTCAATTGTATGTATGTGTGTGTTTGCATGTAGGTGAGATTATGGTTTTGTGACGGTGATGAATGTGTCAATTATTCAGAATACACACATACAAATATACATATTTTCGTTTATAAAATCATTTACTGATATTCGTTTGTATATTTTTTAAAACAATTTACGCACAAATAATTTAAGAAACCATGATTTATTCAAGAAAAAAATGCGTGTTTGTCACTGCAAGCTGAGCCATCGAGCTTCAAAACGTGTGAAATATTGGGTAGTCGAAAAAAATCGATTCGTATTTTGTGAATAGATGTGATGTCAATAGATATGATAGTAGGCCAGTCGGGTATTCAGTAGTTGCGTTTATGCTCTCTATAAATTGAACAAATCATTTTCATTAAGCAGTCCTCGCGCTAGCTCAAAAAGAGACTTTCTTGAACCACCAACTCAACATAAGAACGTCAAAGCAATTATTATCTGTTCTTTCTGCAAAAGCTTGTCTTACCATTTTTTACTATAGAAAAAAAGTATTTTGGGGACTGTACTTTATTACGAACACAAATATTTGCGTAGACACAAAGTATTTAGTGAAGGTGTCGAAAAGTCATGCGAGTCGTTCATCCAACGTTGTTTAATGATGATCGAACAACTTTAAAGAAACAGCACTTGAAAGTTAGAATTTGCTATCTTTATCGATTGTCCAGCGAGAATTTCATGACATTTCATTGATTGGAAGTGAAGTTATTGCGTTTTAAGTGCCAGTATGTTTGTGTTACATTAAATTTTGTTTTAAAATTGGTAAAACTTTTAACGAAACGTTTCAATTGATGAAACAACCTTATGGCGATGATTGCCTACCCCGTAGCAGAGTGCACGAGTGGTTTCAACGATTTCAAAATGGTCGTGAGGACATAAATGACGATCAACATGTGGGCCAATCATAATCCGGGATCACCGGAAATTCCATCGAAACTGTGCGTGAATTCATCAAAAATCAGCCGAAATCATCATTGAAATTCCTGGAAATGGAATTGAACAACTCCAAAACATCGATTTATGGCATTTTGACCGAAAATTTTGGCTTACGAAAGGTGTGTGGACGGTTTGTTAGGCACAAATTGACTGACGTCCAAAGCGTCAGACGCTCAGAATCCAACATTCGAAGGACAGCTTGTGACCGATTATTTGACCAAAAATCACATTTTAACCACTAACCACTCCCCGTATTCACCTGATATGGCACCGTGCGACTTCTTCCTTTTCGGCAAAATGCGTTTGACGTAGAGATGTATGACGTAGAGAGTAGAGGCTATTCAAAAGGCTTGCACCGGCATACTGGCGGCCATACCGGCCAACGAGCTAAAACACTCGTTCAACATGCTTTTGGACTGTGCAAAAAGCTGTATTGAAGCAGAGGGAGACTATTTTGAATAAAAAAAATTCATTTGCCGAAAAAAATATTTGTTCTGTTTTTTTAAAGTCCTGTTTACTTTGGAACATGCCTTGTATAGGAGGAAATCATAACTTTTTTATTGGTATAAATAGGTGAAAGCAGTTAGCAGCAAAGCAACTGAATCCATTAGCTTCATCCCTGTGCAAAATAAGAATTACCAAATAGATAACATTTCCATCTTTAAGACAAATATGGTGAATGAATATAAGCACAAAAGAACTACAACAACTATTACACTTTAGAACAGTCGATAGATTTGGCATAGTTGTTTGCAAAATTGGACACATTCATAAAGTTATTATTGATTCGTTCGAGATGGTGGACATATTTATGATGGACCATCAAAGGTTTCGTAGCTGAAATACAACACTAAGAGGGACACAAAATAAAAAGCCAGAAAAATAAAGAGATTTTGGGGTGCATTTCCGTTGTCAAAGTGCTCACTTGATGTATTTTAATGGGTCTACTGGTATCAAAACTTCATCAGTAAAGAAATACAATTATGTATTTTATCACATAATTTAATTAGATGATATTAAATTGGACCTTAAGTTCGGGTCAAACTTTCACGTGTTTTATTACAAATCTTCATTATCGCCTCTGTGAAAAGCTCCTGAAGCTGCATTCAGCGACTTTTCATTTTTTTGGCACATTTTTGCAGCAAAAGTTAACATATTCTTGGATAGTTTCGACGTCATATTTATAAACCCACATCTCGCTAGCCGTAATGATTCGTTTGATGGATATAGGGATCTCATCATCTTCATCATCTCGACGTTGTTTTTTACAAAATATTTAGGACTTTTAGTTGGCATTAACAACTTCATACCCAAAATATTAATCAAGTTAGTAAATGAATCCATTGAGACCCACCTTCGTATCTAAACCTTTTACCAAATGAGTAAATGTATCCATAAGAGACGTTGGAGTCCGCAGCTACCTCTATGATAACAACACGCTATTTTCAATCACTGTTTCTTTATCTTTTCGTTGTGGAGGTTGGTGTTTGATGCACACGTATTGTGCATTGTCAAGTCAAGCTTCGATGACTTCAAATATCCCAAAATATGAATATTTCCCCAATATAATTAGATATTCACACTCCATAATATTTTATTCTAATCTTTTAAGTGAGCTAAGTATTTACAAATTTACTACATACATATCTACATAAGCACGTAACAATTTTTGGGGATTTTCTTCTATCACTTGGCTATTGTTGGCAACAACATCATCATTGCCATTGTCGCTGATCTTTGCCTAGCGGTTAATGTGCCATTGTAGCACCGGAACCAACAATACATAGTAACAAACGTACAACAGAGAAAAAAAAACGAAAAATATAAAAATGAACTGAAATTGTCAGCAACGCAAAGTCCAACTTGGGGTAAATACTTGTCAGCAACATTTAGTCATCACGGAGGCCCTCAAAAACACACACACATACATACGGCTTAGAATTCCCGTACCAATACGTACCTACATATAAGTATATACATACATATTTGTATGTATGTTTGTACGTGAGGTATCTCTCTGTGTAAGCAAACAAACAACAAAAACAACAAAAAGCAGCTTAGAGCGTTGAAGTGGTGTGAAAAAGTGAAACCGATTAGCTGTTTGGTGCTTTTGGTGTATGGCCAACTTGCTTTAGTACTCATTTGGGTGGCGATTTTATGTGTGCCGTTCCCACCAGACAACACTGGTCAAGCTACATATATTATTTGCATTTATTGCAATTATTGTGTGTCGTTTCCTCTGTTGCACACTCTATTTTACAGCTCTCAAATCTGAAGTTCATTTGTAATGATGATTAAACTTTGAGTTCTTAATTGCCTTCAATTTCTTGAACTCCTCTATATACGTACATATAGGACATCCCATGTTTTGTTTGTGTTGGTGTAAGAATGCTTGCTGAATGAGCAAATAAAATTTAGAAAGCGTTGCGTTTACATGCCAAGCGAAAGCATTACTTGCTCCCACAGGGTAGACAAACTGTCGTCTGCCTTTTGATTGTGCACTGTTCGGCCAATGGGTTTATCTAGCGTTAGAGATTTCAGATCTATTAAAATATTCCTCTTATAAAAGTCAGAAAAAGCGGCACTTTAGAGCTTCTCATATACATATAGTTCTTTACCACGAAATATAAAAGAAAAGTAGCACGATTGCCGGAAAAAGCGCGTTATGATACATTGGAGAGTTTCTTCTTTTGATAAATATCAGAAATATTGCTATAAATATAAAATATTTCTCACAAACCTTTCGTTCGATACCAGTATTGTAATCTTTAATTTATTTTATAATTTTTTATATAAAAGTTTTTAAATAATTTGCAACACTTCAAAAACAGAATTTCATTTTATTTGATCAATTTTTTTCTAACTAAGTGGCAATCTTTCTAGCAAAAAATTTTTATTGCCGTGCTCTAAACCTAATCAATACTTAGCAGTAGTTTTTAATCGTTATATTTATTTACTTAAAATTTAAAAACAATCAGGCGGCAGCACTTCTTGAAAATATTATCGACAAAAATTTTGCATTTTTCAAACTGCCTCTTTTGGTGCCTATTCTATAACATTTAATTCACTTACTTTTTAATTTAACGGAAAATAATTCGACTAGGTGGCAACCCTTCAACAAAAATTTTCTATTGTCAGTCTTTCAAAGTTTTCAATACCTATATTCTTAGTACTATCTATTTTTTACTTAAAGTTTGGTTATATTAAATTTTTCAATCAGGTGGCAACGCTTCTTAAAAGAAGTGTCAGTAATATTTCTTTAGCTTTTTATTCGATGCTTATACTCTAAAATAGAATTTACTTCATAATTGATAAATTAAATAATTAATTAATTAGGTGGCAACCCTTATACCAAAAAATTTCTATTGTCGTTCTCAATATTTAGCAAAACATTTTTATCGTTATATTTTTTACTTAAAATTTGAAATCAGAAACAAAAAAACTTCGATAGTCGCTCTTCTGCAACTACTGCCGTTCTCTTAAACTTCTTAATATCCTAACTATGAGGTAGCTTTATCGTTATGTTTTTTTACTCAAAATATCCAAACTTGTGGCAACGCCTGTTAAATATTTCTTAAACCAATGTAATTGTTGTCGAGCGATATTATTTTTAAAAGTTTCAATTCGATGGATTCAATAATAAAGCCATTTGAGGCCCCAGTGGTCTTGGATGGTGACAGATTCTATGGCTAACAAGGCCTTCATAGATAAAACTCCTTTATTTAGCAAATATTAAGTGACTACAGTGCTTTCCAGCAATTTTACTCAAACAGAGGGCTTGAAATTCAACAAAAATAAGTCCATACAATATTATAATTAGCTCGGCAGTGGTCAGAGAACAACTAACGTTTAGGCCTATTATTTCTATTTCTTAATGATTAAGGATAAAGTGAAAAATTCATAAACTCGAGCCTTATAACCTCAATGTCATATAATTTCTTGTCAGCAAAATTTTTATTTTAATTTGGATTCTGTTACTTAAAATAAAAATCAGAATTAAAAAAACTGTTTGAGAAATAAAAAAGTGTTTGAGTTCTGTCTAAAATATATAAATGTATAATTATCTGAATATCCGCAGCAGGAGCGGAGCACGAGCAACGCAGTTTCGCGCACACAAATTGCTTTCGAATTATTTATTTTTAGTTGTCATAGAATTTACAAATAAAATTTCAATACGCATTTAAATGATTTTGAATTTCCTCACCATCATCATCATCTAAAATCCAAAGCATCAACAGCAACAGCAATAATAACAACAACAGCAATTGCATCAACATCAACATTTCTTAATTTGAATACGTCAATCAACGCTTTCACAGAATCCAACACTGACAGCTTCCCTTCGGGACATAGCGAACGCACACGGCTTCAAATGACGTTTCTAAAAATATCACCAATACTCCAAGATGTGTACTGGTATGCACTAAAGCATGACACACAAATGAGAGTGCATTATGGGAGTACATTTATTTCATTTTAATTATCATTGCTTACTTATCGAGTTGATTGTGAGTGGATCGTGTATCTGGATCGAAGTTTGTGTCTGCCTGTAGTCATCTATATTGGCCAAGTAACCATTCTTTTAGTTCCTGCTCGCTCTTGCGCCTTTTCCGACATACAAAAGCACACATTTATTGAATTTCTCCTCTCTGCAGCTCTTTTTCTCTCCTGTTGTCTCTAACGCAACTCACACCACATTCGATATGGAAATCCTATGCCTGTTTCGGTGCTATGATCCATGCCGTGCCGAACATGTGTTTTCCATATTGCTTTTGATTAATAATGGGAAAACTTTAGTGCAATGGACGCACCGTGTCTGCGGCGTTGGCCTCAACTCAAATCAATTTTCCTTGAAAGCATCTTTACTTCTGATTTGCGATTTACTTATTTTCATTAATTTCTCGTTATAAAGTTGGCACTTTTAATGTTTCATTTCGGGTTCTCGACACGACCTGCTTTTTCATGTCAAGATTCTAAAAAACCTTTAACTGTATGGAGACCGAATGGGAACACAAGTAAAATATTTTTAGAGGCGCTTAAAATGCCATAATTTTTGTTTCAAATCACTCAATCAATGTGAGTAATTTGAATAGAAGATTTGAAGGATTTGTCGAATTTCAAGTCAGACCATAAAATCAGAAGGGTGACCAAAATTATTCAAAACAAGAAAAAATGTTGTTCAGCTGCACTCGAACTCATCGTCTGCAATGGGTGGTGATTTGACTCCAAGTACGCCATTCACTGACAGGGAGTCCGAGAAAGTGTTAAACGCTTCACTGTGAATGGTGGACATGCACTGATGTCTGAAGATAGTTGCACTAGAAATCTGCTCAGCATATTCTCTTATGCCGTCGACATAGTTAAGAAAGGACCTCTCCTCCTCGATCCTAGCAGGCGGTTCCGCTTCAAGCAGGTGACTGCAAGGATGGTCTCTACGAAATCTGTGAAAGTAAGGGCAGTTTTAACACATCGTTTGGCTTTGACTACCGAGAGGTGCAGTGTGAATTGCCGGCTAAGGTAGTTCACGCACTTCATCATGTCCTTTCGGGTTAGACAATGCTTTAACAGTAGTCCAAAACTTACTCTTGTCGGTGGAAATCACAGGTATCGGGCACAGCATAAGGTATCGCGGTAATTGTCTAAAGCAGATGCTTCGGACGGAGTTCCGCGATTTTATCAGCCGAGATGAAGCGATCGGTATCAGTTGCGATCACCTTGCGGAATTGACGATCTCCAACGATTTCATCCGTAGGAATGGGTAGTGCGAAGAAGGTGCTCTCGGTAAATTCCGTGAAACCGACCCAGTTAGCCTTATAAAAGTTAACGAATATATGATTTTGATCGATCAATTTGAATGATTATGTGTCAGTATTGAAGGATTGGATGACCATACCATTTCCTACTGCTGTTGAATCAGCAGAAAATATCTCTGAAGTAATTTGGCGAGCGGACTTATCGTACGGAAGAGAACACCAACACTGGTACTCAATGACATTGTACATATTGCACCTATAGACATAGCTAGCAGGTGCTTTGCAGCGAAGACTGGAATTTAACTAAGGGAAGCTGGGTGTATGAGGGATTCGAAACAGAAATTCTATACGACCTCGTCTGCATCCTGCCAATCTAGATCA
This sequence comes from Bactrocera latifrons, assembly GCF_001853355.1. NCBI lineage: Eukaryota > Metazoa > Arthropoda > Insecta > Diptera > Tephritidae > Bactrocera > Bactrocera latifrons. Next base: position 1,110,382 of record NW_017537001.1, on the reverse strand, counting down.
TTTCACCATGGAACATTCATCTGACGGTTCCTTCTGCTCTCACACATATGCGAGGTATTTGTGATGAGAGTGTAGAAGAGGTACTGTGAACTTTTTCTCGTACGGATCGCAGTTAAGCGAGAGGGTAGGTGATGGAGTCTTCGGTCAGGAACTATCCATCAACTATCTAGCTACAGACTATCAGACAACTGTAGTGTCTTTCAAGCGGAGGTGGCCTCTTCAAGGTAGAGTAGATATACTACTTTGAAGCACAGTTTACTTCAGAGAGCTCACAGAGTGAGCCGAAGGAGGTCCTTTGCATTATTTACTCAATTTCGTTGTACTTGTAGGTGTCCTGGCTGGATACTGTCCAATAGGATCGAACCTCAGACCTAACCTAACCTAAGTTGAGAAAATACTAACAAGTTGACAATTCTTGGACAGTTAAAAATTCGGTTTCATTCCGGTTACGTAGACCCGTCTGTTATTGCAACCAATTTTAGACTTTATTAGTAATAACAGAGTTGCTTTGGTGACGTATGATCAGACCCGATAGGACGAATGTTACCGTTATATATCCAAAAATTTAAAATGTTTCTAAAATAGAAAAATACGCATATGAAAGAAGAGACCTGCTCTGAATTAGAAACGAGAAGTTGAGAAGGAATTGACTCTCAGCAAATAGTAAAGGTCCACAAATTTCAAAAATGTATTAAATTATTTATCGCGTAGGCGATTAGTACCCAATATTATTGCGCAATCAAATATGTGGCGTAAAAAGAATAATAATTATTATTATTATCTTTAAGCAATACAAATTAAAAATAATTTTGATACATTTTACGCATGTTTGTGAACTTATTATTATTTCCCCCCTCTTGACAGGTCAATCATTGATGTTCATCAATTTTTCCCCCAAAATGCTATTCGTGCACAAATAACACACAAGCATGTAAATATGTTTGTATATAAGTATGCATGTGTGTAGACAGCGACAAGTCCCAGTTTCTCCTATTTCACAGATTCCCCCCACAACCCAACGTCAGCCAGTCACACATCAATTTTAGGATGCCGGTGCTGCTGCTGCTGCTGTTGCGACTACTTCCTCTGTCGACGGTGGGTTATATCTGTGCACCATATATGCATGTGGCATTGTGTGTGCGTGCCTGATCTCATTTTAATATTTCGTCTTCAATATGCCGCACTATATATTGTTTGTTATTGTATTTCATTTATTTTTCAACTGTTTGTCACTTAATCAATCACACACCAACACATCATTTGATTGACAGAAAGCCATTAAGCGCAAAAATAAGTTTTATACGAATGCAAGGGACAGAGAGGTAGCCGCCCGAGCGCGTTGCGACTAAAGCTGGGGCAGAGCAAGAAATTTCTGCTTAAAAATTAATAATAACGCAGATCGAAAGAAGTATATATTTTTTATAGGTATGCGTATGTGTATACAGTTATAAATGTGTGAGCACAGACATTCAAGCAATCAACCGTATGTTGGCCATCCATTGAATGCATCAAAACTAAAACATGCAGACAATCGGAAAAAATATTAAGAAACATTTTTTAAAAATAATAATAAATAATAAAAAGAGCGGCGAGCGTTGAATGATCTGTGCTAAAAATACATATGTACATATGTATGCATACATATACATTAGGGTGGGCCAATAAATTGTTTTTTATAAGTAATCAGGATCTACTGAACATCTCCCAGGTTCTATTCTAGGCCAGAGAATGTCGCAGTCGCACAGTAGCGGCGCGTCTGTTCGCATTAGCCATCAACCAGCGCCTGCAAACCGCACAGGAGGTACAGGTCGTGATGGTCGCAACGGAGATCCAACCCCAACCCATTCCTTTGTGAGCGGGGCAAAGGTGCCAGCGATACTGCTTTGAGCAGGCCTTCAAAACGAGTCTGATGATGAAGTAACTTGGTACTATTTTTACTGAGGAGAGACACTCCTTCAACAGCTTTGAGCACACAGTTAGCTAGCTCAGCGCTGGTATTGCCACTCTGCTGTCGAAGTGAATGCTCACATCTCTGATAGTGGGTTAACTTCGTAGTTGTACGGCTAAAGCCTTCTTAATAGCAGTCACTTCTGCCTGACAAACAATTCGGTGATCCGCTATCCTAAAGCTAAGATTGACGGAAAGCTCCTTACAAAAAACTTCCCCTCTAATCTTCCCTCCTAACTTCGACCCATCCGTGGCAGAGCTCACTGCGCCTCTGCTTCAACGACTCCTCCCGATCTACATATCCCTCGTCGGTATTTGAGCAGAGAGATCCAAGTTTTCAGAAGTGCATGTGAAGGAGAACAGAGTTTTGGCGTGTCCCCTTCATATACCCAAACCGAAGATACCGACCAAAGTCACTCTTCGAATACGTTCAAGTTCCTCCACCAGACGAATACACCATAGAACATTAATGGCTTGCCTACAGTTTCAAAGACCTGAAAGACTACCTTTGGTGAGAGCCTGTAATAGTTTACGCCTGTATATTCGGCTTCTTATGTACAGATCTATGAATCTCTAAAATGTTTTCAACAGAAAGCACCGATGTGAGAGCTCTTTCCGGCCGTCAGTACATAGTCCTTCGAAATATGGCCTAAACAGTTCGCATAGCCAGTCAGCTACATGACTCTGTCCGTTGCAGTTGCGCCGGTATGATACCATCAGGTGCCGAGACTTTATAGGTTTGTATGAATAGTGCCCAGGTAAGGTGACGTTCGTTCAAAAGGTCCAAGAAGACTGTCCCTTCAAAGCTCCCCATAGTCAGTAAGAAGAGCACAAACTTTATCAGAATCTCTTTTTGTCATTTCGAATAATATCTTCAGGGTATCTAATGAAAAAATATTTTTTTTGACCCACCCTAATTTACATATCAGTATGCGTACACACTTTAAGACGATGCAAAAATGATTACAAGCGAGGAAAATAATATTCTACGGCACGTAAAATTGAATTCTGAATTATTTTATATGCAACACAAGCGGCTTTTATGTGTTTATGTATGTTTATAGGTCTGTATGTATGTATGTAGTATGTATTTTTTAATTATGAAATTTTTTGCATCATTCTTCTTCTTCAAGTGCACACCCCCTAAATGCAACGAATAAAACTGAATATATGTTGTTTGCCCCCGCAGCAATGTCATAAATCAAAACGGATTCAGCTCACACTCACTCCTCCACTCTCTACCTCTCTTAGACACCCCTGAGCACTGCAATCGTCCTTACGCACCTAAATACATACTATGTACATACACCGGTTTGAAATATATTTTTCTATATATACAATTCACCAGCTCACCAACTCACCAACATCGAAAAGTGAAGTCAAGCCGCCAGCGCCACCGCCACCGCCACCGCAACCTTTTGTGCCATTGCAGTTGCAGATCTAAATTTAATGATCCACAACTGATCGCGCGCTTCGTTTGACCGACTGTTCACGGAGCTCGCAGTCCGCAATCCGTGTGTTATTAAAAATGAAATTAAATTGAAGACTTGATATATTTGGCGCGCATTCAATCAACATTTTTATGGCAGAGATTAACGATTAAGGTCATTAACTGAGCGGCGGTTCACGGCGCGGAGGATCACTCAGTGCTCAGGCGAAGTGTGTTGCTGGGATTTTATAGCCACACTGAGATGATATTATTTTGTTTGTATGTTGCGCTTTACTTTTCATTAGTTTGTTTTTGCATTTCCTTGGAAATAAATGTTATTTTCGAAGGCGTTGGTGCAGCGCCGATCGCTGATCCGCGTGTGATCGAAGGGGATTAATCAAAATGCAACAATGTTGAATGTTTTTGATTGCCAACTTTATTTTAATTATTTCGCGCACAAATCGCTAACAAAGTATGCAAATTGTATATTTATATACATATGTGTACAATGAGTATAGAAAGAGAATAATGGAGAAAAAATATTTAGGGTGCTCAAGAAACTCTATACTCATAATGGCAACATTCTACAGTTTTAAGCAGGGAACATGATTTGAGTTACCATCTTGTCAATACGAGTATACCAAATAATAAGTATACGAAGAAAGCTAACGCAGACTGAGAGAATACAGTAAAATATGGCATTATGACATCACAAAAAAAAAAAAAAAAAAAAAAAAAAAAAAAAAAAAAAAAAAAAAAAAAAAAAAAAAAAAAAAAAAAAAAAAAAAAAAAAAAATAAACGCAATTCAAGCTGAGAAAATATAGTGAAATATCACATCACATCACATCGTCGATTCAGATCGCACAGTTGGTATTGTAGCGTTATAACGACTTGTACTACTTGTTGTTGGTGAGAAAGTATATATCACGACATCAAGTCACAAGATCACGAAACAATAAAAACATATAATCACATCACGGCTTCAAGTCAAAAATTAGAAAAATATCAAAAATCCAATTAAAAATGTCAGATCATATCATCACATCACAACATAAAGTCAAATCTCACATTTGGATCTGTATATAGCGCAGCGCAAGAACTTCTTTTTGGTGCTCTATTCTGATAAAAACAAAGTCTAAAGATCGTCATATGAATTTTTTATGAGGGTCTACCTTATATGAGATAAAAGGAAAAAAATTAAATCTGTTAATTATAGGGTGTTTTACCTGGACGTGATCTGTTGGACACCTGCAAATTGACTTGACTCAGTTTGGTTTGTCATTTTATAGTTGTGCGAATCATGCAAATTTATTCCCAAAATAATGGTTCGGTTAATCGACTAGCAGATTCGGTAATTTCAGCAACTATGGATCGGTTTGGCATCACGTTCACTCTAGTAAATAATGCGCATACTCAGAGACATGAGTATCGAAGACGCTAAGCAGGCTAGACCAGAGCATCGAATAAGACTCGAATGGGTCCATCCACCATCGCGCACGACAATTGGAGCTTTGATTTTGTGAAAAGATCTTGTTTTGCGGATTTGCAAAATTCAACCCCTACAAGAGTTGAAGCCGTCGCATTTATCCAGAAAGGGCCCAAACGGGTGACCACTGATTCCGATTTTTAACAGAATATTTTCTTCAAAGATGAAGCTCACTTTTAGTATATGGGTATGTTAATAAACTAAAATGTCACATTTGGAGGGTTGATAAACCACAAGCCATTATTGAGACGCCGTTAAAACCTCAAAAAGAGTTTCATGTGCTTTACGCACGAGGGGAAGAGTTTTTAGGGAACGTCATGGAGCCATGATTACTGACATTTTGTTGCCGGAATTGGAGAATGTTTGGTCCCGGCAACACGATTCTATCTGACTTACCGAAATGAAAACAATCAATTTATTGAAGGGAGCTTTTGGTGAGCGCATTATCTCGCGGATCCTGTCGGGAGCATCCAAGATCGAGCAATTTTTTGTGGGGTTAGGTAAGTAGCTTGTATATTCAGATAAGCTCGCAGACGTCTTAGAAGAGAATATGATACTTGTTGATAAAAGTGGTTGTTAAAAGTGGTCGAAAATAGTGTCCTTTATTTATTCGAGCCAGTCGCGGCGGTCACTTCTCAAAAATCATTTTTAAACCATTATGAGAATGGCTTATCTTCATAATAAAGCTAAATTCTTGACCAATAAAACTATATGCCTTTTATTTTTTCCAAAAAACACCCTCTATTACCATAGCTAAATTTTTGTTCATTAGTTAAATTTGTATGTATAAAACTGTAATGTCTTAAAAATTGTGTATTTTATGAATTTTTAATGCAAAAATATTTTTTACAAAGCGTTGCCACCTTACAAAAATTATTATAAATTATAATTATTCCTTATGATTTTCATAATTTTTCCTCATTTTAACTAAACCTTATGATAGTTATGTGAATCAGAAATTTTTTATTTTTTTTTTATAAAAGCGTTGCCACTGGTTTCAAAAATTTTTAAAAAAATTTTATTAAATGTTGCCTTAATTTTTAATATTAATTTTAGTAGGTATTTATATTTCTGTTAAATAAAAAACTATTTTTTCAAAGCGTTGCCACCTTCCAAAAATTATTATAAAAGAAATTATTTTTTACTATTTTCCAAACTTTTTCTTTCTTTAATAAAACATTACGAAAGTTATGTGAATCAAAAACAATTTTTTGTATTTATAAAAGAGTTGCCACTGTTTTCGAAAATTTAATAAAAATGTTTAATAAATATTGCTATAATTTTTAATATACATTTTAAGGTTTTATTGTCATCAAATCAAATAAAAAAACAATTTTTTGCAGGATTTAATTAAACTTCTAAAACACCAACAACTATAAAGTATGCTTCCAAGCCACAATTATCACGTGATCGAATTTTATTTATACATAAATGAAAAAAAAATAAGAATTTTTCTTCCTCTTTTATTAATGAAACCCTTCTCGCAAGATCTTAACGGGCTTAGTTGCTGTGTTTATCCAGTTATACGATTTTGGTTATATTCTGATGCCTTTTGGCCATGGCTTATGGCAGACCCTTTCGCATCATCAACAACTCCACGCTTTAAAGCTGAACTTGACCAAGAGCAAAGTTGCATATGGACGTTAGTTATATAAACACACATACACATACATATCTGTATAGAATGCAAGCAGACAGGCAAACTAAATCAATTACTTAAACACACAGCGCTGCGAAGCAACAAAAACGAAATCGAAAAGTGCATTAGACGCATAGGAAGATGCCTTATAGGCAAATCACATGCATATTACGTTATTAAACTCTTTCTTCACATTGTTCTTTTTATTTTTAGCTTTTCATTACCAAAATGATTTAATTGTAGTTCTAATCCATATTCCGATTTTCTCATGTTCCCACATATCACCACGAAAACAAGCTATTAACAGAACTCGAGCATTATTAATGATTATTTAACAGGCTTTTTATTGATTGTAGCACTGCTGTGAAGTGGGTTCTAAATTTCTGCATTCAATTCCCACGAAGAGTAAAAAAAAGTAGAAAATATTTTATTTCGTGTTTGGTTTTTTTTTTAATTAAAAAAAAAAATAATAATAATGAAAATATGTTTTTTATACCCACAACAGCGTGTGGAATACTAAGTTTACCAAGAAGTTTGTAAAAACCAGATGGAAACATTAGAGAACCTATAAAATTTATATGTATATTTGTCAAAAATGATCAATATGACGAGCTAGGTCGATTAGGTATGTCCATCTTTCACTCCGTACATATTCAAATTACTGCCTTCCTGCTGGATATATCGATCTGAAATTTTTACTCATCATCATTTGTCGGAACCGCCAATAACGCACCACCATAGCATATCGCTGCCATACAAACTGAACGTTCAAAATCAATCCTTGTATGAAAAACTTTTTTATTTGAAGAGCTATCTTCGCAAAATTTGGCACAAATTATTTTCTAAAGCAACGTTATAATCTGTGAACAAATTGTTCAGATCGAATCACTATAACATATACTTGCCATACAAACCAAACGATCAAAATCAAGGCAAAGCTTTTTTTATGCCCTTTTAAGCTTAAAGGAATGCATATGAGTAGGGTATTATAGCTTCGGTGCAGCCAAAGTTAACATTCGGTAATTTTTTCTCAGTGTACCCATCATCACGCTTACTTATTTGGCTGAAATGCGTCAAAAGCGTATCATACATGCCGTCGATGTTCAAATTATGTAGGCACATATGAAAGTATGTATGCATATATGTAAATATATATGTAGTTAAATAAAAATTAGTAGATTTGCTTAACTATTTACTTTTTGTCGCATTTTTTTCTCAGCAAAAAATGACAATATATGTATGCATGTAGTTACAAAAACAAATCAACGCACACAATACAACGGATGTGAACAATAAAAGCTTTTGTTGTAGTTGCTTGCGGCCGCCTTCTTAGTTAGAAAGAGTTGAAAAAACCCACAAAATTGAAATCTAAAGTTTAAAAATATATCTATTTCAAATTTCATTGTTAATCTACTAAAGCAGACGTGAGTGTATTAGTGAACGCACATATTGTATATACCGTATACATATGTATACAAGTAAGTATAGAGTAAGAGCTTCGCATATTAATTCCTAGTTTACCTTTGGCTATGCTAAGTACATACTGACGACATTATTTGACAGGAAATTTGTAGAGTTAAGTCAATAGCGAACACTTTTTTTTTTGTATTTTTTTCGGTTTTCAAACAATAATTGTGGTAAATTTCAATGAAAATAGCACAAACGCAAAGTATCGAACGATTTCACTAATTTCGTGTTATTTTTTGAGTCTTAGTAGTATGAAAAAACGCTCATTAAGAGCGAAAAAAATAAATATATTTTTGTGCCAATTTTGCATATATCTAATTTGTTTTAGTGTGAATATGTTTTAATACGTAAGCTATTTATAAGCGTATATGTATGTATGTTGTATTTTTTTGTACATATTTATGTCTTTTTTTAATTTATTTTTGACACAGGGGTTTGTGTACGTATGTATATTAAAGTGCACCAAATCAAAAAACTAATATCTACCCAGTTTATGAGTGGAGTAATTTCAATTAGCCTAATAATTAGATATTCGTTTTTTTTTGGCTCACCCTAACAATTTTTTAATTATTAATATACTATATTTATATCACAGAGTGTGCTTCGTACTCTGAAAAATTGGTTGATGGACACCGCTAAGAAAGGCTGGTTCTTTTTGAACATTTTTTTCTTTTAGCTGAATTAAAATTAATTAAACCAAAAAGGCAATTACTCCAAATAAATTAAGCAAAAATTAATTTAATTTTAAGTTTTAATACGTTATTTTTAAAGGCCTAGACTATGGAAAAATACAAAAAGTTAAAAAAACGGTGTTTTCAAAATTTTCTCTTAAAAAAGCGATCTGATATTTAGAAAATTATTTTTTACAATTTTCATTGCAACCATCCATAAAGTTATTGTTTGGCCGCAACAGCTAAATATCTATTTTCAGCCTTCTCTTCACATGAATACTGCATTTTCGCAGATATTATGTCGGAACAAATATATATTGTTTTTTTTTTCTTAATGAGAAGGTCTGGGTCAAGGTTTATAGAGTACACTTTTTTATGAAGAAAGACAATCTATAGCAAACTGGATTATAAGCTCGGGTACTAGATATTGATAAAGTGAAGTCATCACTCGTACACATTTCAATTCAAAAGCAAAGAATGCACCAGAAATCTAACTACATATAAAATCGCAATTGCTTAGAACATCGTACCTTTATTTCTTCTTTATTGGCGTACTTGTAGACACCGCTTACGCGGTTATAGCCAGATATAATACTTCAGGCACTGTCAAATATGATGTAATTAAGGGGTAATTGTGATATTTTTTTACCATATTATTTGTTTATTCCTATTATAAGAGTACACAAAGCAAATTAAACAAAAAAAATAATAAAAATTTCATAAAGTTGTGAGTCTTTGAAGAAGCGATGATATTAAAACCAAGACAATGATTCTTGATTACTACATATAAACAAGAAAATTAAAAAAATAACCATAAAATGACTGAAAAATCAATCATCGCTGTTCTCATTATTTTCTCTTTTTTTTTAATTTTAAATATATATGTATGTATACTATATATGTATGTATATATGAATGTTTACTGAAGAATGTTCTCCGAATATAAGCACACACATTTAGCTACAAGTTTTGGAGATATGACCGTATTTTTTAAGAATTATCAAGTAATCATCATTCAAAACTTTCAAAACTTTAAACGCGGTTTTACGCAAAAGTTGAACCGATCGACTTAAAATTTCACAGGACCTTCTTAAATGAAAATCGATTTGATTTAATGATTTAATGGGTAATTTGATTGGAAAAGAGATATCATGAGGACCGCATGCAAAAATTAGCTGCGAAAGAAACGCGTTTCGTAGCCCGCGTTCAAGGACGTTCAAGTTGCCATGACACTAAAATGTTTAAAAATAATTAAAATTCGAAAAATGCTTTTAGAGATATGTTTTTGAATATCAAAACCATCGAAACATGAAAAAATTTGATTTTCTCGAGTTTGTCATAAATCTCCCAAGCATCGGAGCAGAATGGCGTACATATGTATAACTATCGTACGGACTTACATCTGGTGGGGATTACTTTGAAGGCGACAAATTAAACGTTGATCAATTATTAAATACTTTACGTTTTATTTACAATTTCCAGATACGTTTTGGATCTTTTAATACCCTTTAAGCAATAAGAAATGAGTCTGAGAAATATATTATGGTATCGTCGCAGTTGCAATAATTTTTGTTTTGTTAGGTATTTTACTTTAAATGTTTAAATAAAAGATAAAATCAAACACATTGCCCAATTTGCAGTCAAGCCACTAAGTTTTACAATATATGTAAACATGTGTACATACATACATATGTATGTACTTGCGGCACATATTATTGAATGCAATTTTGCAATTCTAATATAAAAATGGCGAAATAAATTTTTGATATTTTGCACGAGTCAGTGCCATAAAAGATTTTTCAATTAGTGCAAATATAATTTATGCATATTTTTTATTGAAGTTTACTGCGCCATTTTGTTTTATGCCATTTTCGCTTTGCTGTTTTGTGTTACACAAATTCCCAAATTCGCAATGCCTCATTTAATTATTTCAATTTCTAAACAAACAGCCATTTATATAACGGCCATTTAATGCAAAACAGCCATTTCCATTTATTCACGCGAATTATGGGCAGTAAAAGGAAACTTTTTAAATAGCAAAAATCAGGGGCGTGGTAAATTTAATTAGTTACTCTGTACTACAAATACAATTACATGACGGGCGAAACTAAATTATATGTGAATTAAAGCACGAAAAGCGAATCATAAGTGCTACACACGCACACACACGAATAGAAATCGCGCGTTTGTTTGCGAAAACGTGTGTAATCGCAAATGTTACGAGCGATACATGCGCGCAAATATGGAGTAAATTTCAATCAACAACAAGCACAACAAAAACAAAAACAAAGGTAAAATAAAATGTCTGAGAAAACAAGCAACAACAACAGCCACCACAAAACGAATTGAACACGCCCCTACTGATGAGGAACACGACGAGCGCGAGCGCCAGCAGGAAAAAAATATGAAAGGGCGTATTTTAATATAAATTTACGAATAAGGTAAATGAGAAATAAATATAAAAAATTTATAAAAAGGCGCGCACACAACGCCACACATACACACGCACACAAACTTGCCCATAACGCGCGATTACATTCTGATTGAAACGATGGCAATGCCAGCCATATAACGACGACTACGTCGTAGACGACAGCATTAACGATGATTACCAACGTGGCGCACACACGCCCATACACCGCTGGTGCTAGAGCGGAATAGCGCTACTAACGCGCCCCACTTTGAACACACGAATGGGCCGGCACGATATCAACGCCGAGCTGCTGCAATGTATCGTATGCAGAATATGTATGCGCGCCACAGCTGGGAGAGCGCACATTTTATATTGAAACGATACGATTGTAATTCCACCACCACCTGCCAGGCAAATGGCAACAACAGCAAAGGCAACAGCAATAGCAACAGTAGCAGCAGTCAGCAAAACAACCAACCACGCAGCCAAGCCACCCGACGACTGCTGCGCGCACACTACAAACAACTAGCGTAACGAAGACGAGCGACGCGGCGCGGCGCGTCATGTAGAGCGCTCCAATAGCAATGAAAATATAATTGAAAGAAGAGCCAACGAGTAATACAACAACAGTAATAAAATATAATCGAGCTTGTAGTTGTTTTAATGATTGCTATATAGTCATGCTCTGTAGCGCGGTGAAAGGGCGATTGAGCACCGTTGTGTTTGCTGCACGCGGATTGGTTGCGCTACAGCACGGCATATACCAACAAAGCGCAATAAAAACCCCCTTAATGATTGCCTTTTTTCGACTGAATATTGTTATGATAGCCACATGTTGTTGTTGGTATTATATTGGTATTGATGGCACGAGGCGCATAGCCCACAAATAAAGAGCAGCAGAAATCTAATAAGACGAAGCCCGCGAATGATTGGAAATGTGAAACGGTAATGAAACACTGCAGAGCGCATAAAAAATTGTCGAGCAAAAGAGCGCGTGCAAGCGCATAGGAACAAATCGTGTTTCATGGCGTAATGCGACGGACTGATTGGAATTGGTACACTGCTGGCGCAGCAAATAGGTGAGAATTTCAAATATATGTATGTATATAAATTGATATAGACCTTCTTCTTTTTGTTTGCTATTTTCTTGATTAGGCGCGCGCAAGCTAGGCCCGCACTCTCTCGCTCTCCCATGCATGCTCTCTTTCATGCATATGGGTTTATCAACGCTCATTGCTGGCGGCAATCAACATTTTGATCAATTATTGCAGCCAACCGCGGCCCCCAGCAATCTAGCGACGCGGCAGCGCGCCACTTTTTTCTCCTTTTCTGGGTGGCGGTTTCGTTTTTTGCTATCATTTTACTGCTGCTTGTCGAAAACTGCATATTCACATACATACATATGCAAGTTTGCCCCTTTTACTTGTTGGTTTTCGCATTCAATTGGCGCGTGTACATGCGGCGCTCTCAATTCCAATTCGAATCGAGTTTTCGGCGCGTCGCTGCCACTCGCTGTCGACGCTAGCGTCAGCGTTTCTGCATCATGTTAATTGGAATCGTGACAGAGAAGTGTTGCCGCTTCGCGTTGTTGTTAAAGTGGGTATATTTCATCGGCGCTCTACCAATTCGATGCTCTGCTGTGGCTGCGCGCTACCTCTGCGTTGCTCCGCTTAGCTGGTTGTTTTGTTGGTCGTACTCATTCGTGTCTGGATCGTTGTCGCTCAAAGAACACAAAACTGTTTATTTTTTGCTTCAGCGGGTTTCTGCCAATTTGCCGTTTATATTGGAATTCAATTGCGTGAAGGCGCTAGAGTGGCAATTTAGTGAATGATTGTGCAAGACAGAGGCGAGAAAACTTAATAAAATTACTAATTACAATAAATTCATAAATTTATGAAACAATGTTAAGCAAACTTAGCGGAGAAGAGTAAAAATTATAAAAAAAAGAAATATTAAAGTGTGAAATTTGTACGGAGAAACATAAAAAGGCATAGTAAAAACAAGTAACGGTGCAGTGCTTGCATGCATAGATATGTACGCATAAACAAGCATAGGTGTCAAACAAACAAAAACGAGAGCAAATAATTTTATATGAAAAGTGCATCAAATTGTAGAAGACTTGGCAGCGTTAATTATTAAACTTCAGACGAGTTTAAAAAAAAAAAGTATTTTGTTAAAAACAAATTATAAAGTTAATAATAATTTTACAAAACATCGTGAAAAATATATATGTATGTATATACATAATTTATTTTAACAACACATTTATTGCAAGAAAGTTCATACCGAGTGGAAATTACAACTACAACATCAACGCTAAAAAAAATCAACGTGTGCCAACAGCTTTGACAACGGCAGTTTTGTCTGCGTCGGTGGCTGTGACGTCAGCGTTAGCGCTGCTGCATTGTTCTCATAAGTGCTGCGGCACATTTTTAACGGTACATCGTGAACTTATTTGTCATATTTCTTGTAAATTCCTGATCAACAGGCGCTGGACATTAAAATAAGAACGCTGTGCGTTACTGTCAGACAAACAAACATCTATATATGTATATTAATGGGCTCGTTGTATGGGCATTTCAGCACGATTTTTTACTACTTTTTTGGGGTTGGGTTTAGTATCGCGCCGGTTAATTTTGGCTCACCGTACCTAAATGAGAAAACCAAATGAAAAATTTGAAACACGCATGTATGCTTAAATTATCGAACTTTGTTTTAAATAATATTTTATAAAAATCGGTTCACAAATTTTTCCACAAATTCACTTTAAAAAATGCTATTTTTTGCAAA
>NW_017537001.1:1089481-1095993 GCF_001853355.1 Bactrocera latifrons | reverse complement strand
AAACACTGATTTTTGGTCATTTTCAAAGGCCTCCCTACAGGTCCATAGGGGATTTAGGGGGTCGAGGGAGGGTTTATTAAAAAGTTCGATCCTTCCTCTTTCCAATAAGGGGKCGGGAGTGGGGATAGCCCGACCCTGTTTTTCTCCATAAACGATATTTAACCGGCGCGATACTAAATATTCCCCCTTTTTTGAGTTATGCAATATTACAAAAATAAAATTGTGCCGATATTGAAGATTTTATAAAAACAACAAGAAATTGATAAACAACAATAACAACTTGCAAGCGGTTTCGAGTGCGTGCAAAATCTTATAAAGCTACATATGTATGTACTTACATATGTACGTACAACTAATTGAACCGCTACTGCTTAGTGATTTAAACTTGTAATATTCCTCGCAAAATTTGTGCTTATGTGTGAGTGTATGTGTGAAAATACGCGTATTCTATTTATTGTGAAAACGTGAAGCTTGTGGCAAAATAAGAAGCGAGTGAAAAATTGTTTCTTTAATAAATGCAATTATATAATATGGATTGTACTGGCCGTCGTTCGAATCAAAGTGAACGTGATCCAGATTTAGGCGAAGATTTGGTAAGTGGCGCAACCAAATACTATGAAAATCCTTTGTTAGATGGTGTGAACTGTGTTTGTGTGTAGTAATTTTTAGAATAACAAGAAAATATGTGCGTTGTCATCAGCTGCACCGAGGCTGTATACACTTCACGGGTACATTTCTTAGAGTATAAAAGGGCATAAAGAGATTTGTATCCTGATTGTGATCGATCAGTGTGTATAGCAGCTATATTCAGTTTCTTGCGGAGAAAAAGGAGAACGATCTCAAAAACTGAGTTTTTGTTCGCGTTCCTAAATTGACGAAGCTCTTGACATTTATAAACATTACGCGGTCTCAGACGTTTTCTTCTAGGTTTTACAGACCTCGTGGCAAACTTAATATAACCTGTTGAGAGTACAAAAGTAATGAAAACGAATAATTTCGTAGCTATAAATGAACAATACCTAAATTCAGTCATACAACAAGTAGTTATTTAGGGTTTTAGTATCGAAAATATTTTTTTTTTATTGCTTGGTCTTTTCACGAAAGTCTTGTTTCCAAGAAACAATTGATACTGACTAGATTGAGGATATAAATATGTAGAATCAGGGAACAATGTTCTGTAGTTCAAGAATTCTTGATATTATTTCTTATTCAGATACATTCAAGCTTGATTATATTCAATTATAGCTTTGTTCTGACTAAGGTAAACGATAACAAATACGTCCTAACATGTTTTATCAGTCACTTTATACAAGCACCCATTTCTTTTTGATTTTGTATCCCTCTGACAAAAGCTCATAGCTTTCACAATTTGTCTGATATATGCTGATGTTCTTTCAATTGCTCCGAATTTACGGCAAATCTCCCCTTAGATGAAGTTGAGAATCATTGAGAATCGAAGAGAGTAGTGTTAGAGATCGTTGAAACTATTTGTTTTAGATAGTGAAATTTGTTATTTAGGTAAAAGATAATTCCACCGCGATAAAGGAAAGATTGTTTGCGAGATCTCGAAACCTTGTATCGGTTAAGCGTAATCTAGTCTTTAAATTTCGTAATAATAATAGTTTTTGTTATCATTCAAATTTGTATGTGCCTTAAAAATTTATTGTTTTTAAAAAATCCTTAAAAACCGTAAACATTTATAAATAGATGAAAAAATTGTAGCATTGTCTGATCAAATATGACCCGAACTGGTGATATATTAATTTTTAGTATTATTATTAACTTACTTGATTTTCATATAATTTATAATTTATTTTTCTATACATCACATGTATGGCAGTTGTTCATTACTGCTTGGAGAGTTGAGACAGGAATAGCCGCAATTGCTTCTCGAATGAATTGTCTTATTTCATTCAAATTTGTTGGTTTTGCTTTGTAGAGTTTCTGTTTGCAATAACCCTACAAGAAAAAATCAGGTGCAGTAAGGTCAGGCGACCTGGGTGGCCAACGGAATGTGGAGTTTCTGGATATCAGCTTATTGGGAAATTTTCGTCGCAATTCTGTCATAACAGGTTGGGCTATGTGAGAAGCTGCACCATCTTGCTGAAACCACACAGAGTTGAAAGAAATTCTTATTCGGCGTAATTCTGGATAGAAAAACTCTCTTAACAAGTAACAGTCTCCAGTAACCGTAGCGGTTTGACCGTTTTCTTCGAAGAAGTAGGGCCCGACAATGCAGCGTGATGAAACTGCACACGACACTGTGACACGAAGTCTCATGCGAGTATCTGTGGGTTGGAAGCACTCCATATTCGACAATTTTATTTGTTTATGTTGCCGTTTAAATCGAAATGGGCCTCGTCAGACATGAAAAGACAGTTCAACATGTTTCCATCCTCTGCTAGCATTTGAAGCATCTTCTGGCAAATTCCAAGCGAATCGGCAAGTCTGCAGCGTTCAGTTTGTTGGCCATTTGAATTTTATATGGGAATAAGTCCAATTCTTTCTGCATAATTGACTTTAATGACTGTCTGTTTACACCCATTTGAGCAGATAAGCTTCTTGTCGAAACACGTGGATTGTTTTGTATGGCAGCAGCTACAGCAGCGATTGTTTCCTCCGTTCGAACTGAAGAGTTTCGATGGTAAGGTCTTCTGTTGACTGTCCCATGCTCGGCAAAATTGTTTACAAGTCTCATTATGGTCCATCCGCTCGGATGATTGCCGCCAAACGTGCGCCTATACTCTCTTTGAACCGAAACTACGGACTCCAGTGCGTGATAGCGGCGAACAATCCAAATTCTTGTTTCAGTGTCCAAGTTATCCATTTTTGTTAAATAAAAAAGTCAATCTGCAAAATAAAAAAAAAATTAACCAGATTCATTAAATAGAAAAAAAGTTATTTAATTTTTTTTTKKTAGCGGCTTTCATCAGCCACCCTGTATGTATTTACAAAATGCCATGTCTGAACGCAGTTCAATACAAATTTCATACAAACACACTCATACGCAAATCTATTCCGTGTCTGTACTACAAATACTGCTAAAACATAATGGGTGTTCCAAAAGCACCACTAAGCAAACAAATCCATACAAATCCTATGAAGTTTTATTCGAGAATTTATAAGTACATAAGTCTTAACACTACTATACATACATATAGAAGTATATTATGTTATAATTTTTGCAGCACCTCGTTTTGAAACACCCTGCATACAATATTTATTTATTTTATTTTGTTTATATAAAAGTAAGCTTTATGACCTCGTCGAATACAACAATTTAATGTTCAAATTAATAAGAAAAAGGTTTTTATAGCAAGCAAGCAATGATTTTAATAATCAGCTTACGGGTAATAGATTTGTGTTCAATCATTAATTTGATTAAATGTTAATGCATAAATCAAAATGCTTATGTCATGAAGAGCCAATATAAAATTTATATTTGTGAGTGTTCGTTTGTTTGTTGTTCAACCACTTTTGATTAGTTTTAAGGGGTTTTTGTAAATTCCGGCTTTTGATTTATCATTTGATAATTATTTTAGAAAGAAAAATATGAATTATTATACAAAAANAAAAAAAAAAAAAAAATATAAGAAAAAAATTAATTTTTATATCAAAAACAGACTACATTTGTTGAAAAGTATTTTAATGGCCAAACTGGTCCATCAGTTAAAAATATTTTTGGCTGTCGTTCGTTCGGGCTTACTTCTGAACCTTTTGACACAAAACTGTAGATTCTGCGGGCGCAAAGAAAATCCACAAATTATTCATGAACAATCATTAGATTCCCTTAAATTGACAGTTTGGTGTGGCTTTCGGTGTGTTGAAATCATCGGTCCGTACTTTCGAAATGAAGTTCGTGACACTGCTACTGTCAATGGAGAGCTGTATGCATCGATGATAGCCAATTTTGTATGGGCTTTATTGAAAAAATTCTTGTGGGGTTATTTGAAGTCATTGGTCTTTAGCAATAAACCAGATTCTTTTCAACCTTTAGAAGTCAATATTGAACGTGCTATTCATGACATACATACATACATATGTATGACTTGATTTAATGGAAAGTACTTGAAAATGGAGTTTATCGAATTCGGAAAGAAGTCGTGGAGGATAATTTAAATAATGCTATATATAATTTTTGTACTTCACTTATTATACTTTAAACAGAACACCATGAATAGTTCCTCCACAATTCCGGTGGTTTCGATGGATGTTTTCACGCACACGCCTCAATGCGGCCAAATAGAACTTCTTATTGATCATCTGTACCTCCGGAACAAGTTCTTCATACACCAAACCACGAATATCGAAAACAAACAATGAACACCTTCTTKATTTTTGAGCGACTTTGGCGGTGTTTTTTTTTTTTTTTTTTTTTTAGTTTCAATTCGTTGTTCCCCTCTCCACCTATTTTTCATTGGCAGTTTAATGCTCTCCAAGAATGTTGGATCAGAATTCGCATGATCAAGTGTGTTCAAAGAGACCTGTTTACGCTATTCTTTAAAAAAAAAATACAGCTTTATCTGGAGGAGTCCAGCAAGAACGCGTTTCATACCCAAAATATACACCACAATAATTTTTAGTATTTTCATCAGTGGATGAGGTCGAATGTCGTCCAGAATGAGGCATGTCTTCAATGACCTCACCACCTTGAAGGCTACCACTCGTCATAAAAATGACGATCAAATCCTTGTATAAGGTGTTGATAATTATTAAATGACGCAGAAACATCTTCACTTAAAAAACAAACCCCGTCAACTCATCTGATGTCCATATGAACTTAGAAACAAGCTGCCGCGCATCATAATATTTCAACTTAAATAAAACTTGACTCACTAACGTTTTATTGAGAAGCATGCAATCAGCTGAAAATAAGCAATAAATAATAATATCAATAAACTATATAACAGGCATTTTTGGCGTCGGTGTGAATTATGACGATAAATAAATTCAATTAACTTTTCTCATTAATTTCGATTTGCTGGTGGGGCAAGTGTTGGGCTATAAAACGAAAACACGTCAACGGATTCGAAATGTACTTATGTACACAGTTATATAGTCGCATTTATGTAAATAATTCGGTGTATGTAATATTTGTCCACACACACATATTTATATTCAATTAAAGCACGCCAATGACTAAGTGCTGCTCGCTGCGAAGTCATAAAAAAACCGTCCACAGCGGCGCGCAGGTAAATGTGAGAAATCAAAAACTCGTCATATTATTAAGTCAATATCGAAAAATGAAATTACACACACACACACACGCGCATACACTTGCAGGTGCGTGAATATATTTGTTCGCATGTAAATAAACCGTTGTTGGAATACAATGCCTTCAGTGTGATGCCGACAACAATGAATTATATTTTTTCAGTTGCTCGAAGAGTTTGTGATATCAACAGAGCAAAGCGCTGATGAGGAGCTGCTTTTTGCTCGCCACCTCTTGCTGCAGGGGTAAGGGGTAGCAGTGGAGTCTGCGCGGCAGCCAAGTTCACAAAGCGTTGCATGCTGTGGGACCTGCTTGGTGTCAATTTGACTGTGCCTTCCTGTCACACGGCACAACAACGGTGCTTCGCTTTATGTGCGTCTGTGTGTGACTGTGTTCCGCACCTTGTTTGCTCTGCGCCGTTCTGTCTGTCCAATTTCCAAGATTTCTTTTAATTTAAAATCACACTTGTTTTTTGATCGCATATGTGAATTAATTGTTTAAATATTTACATTATTTGTTAGTGAGCTAAATGAATATTAAATGGCATACCTTTATAGTATGTATGTATGTATGTCGCTTCATTCGTCACTTCATCACTTTGCGCTTTGAGCGGGTTAACAGCTTTCCTGGTATGGATTGAAGATATTCTATTTTGACATTTATGGCTGTTGTTGTTGTGAGTATGTTGGTTTTTTGTGTTGCTGTTGTAAGAATATTGGTTGTCATTGTTGTTGTAGTAGACATTGTTGTTGTATACATTGTTGTTGTATACATTGTTGTTGTAGGCATTGTTGTTGTTGTATTATGTGAGTTGCTTGATATTTCTGCTAGTGTTTTGAACTTCTACCAACAACAATAACAATAATGAGCTGTTTCGAAGCCGACCGTTGACCACTTAAGAATCTCCGAAGCCCAAATTAGTTAACAAGATGGTGTACTGTTATTATTTCTAACAGCATGCATATGTTAAGCAGGTGGCGACAAAATTTCACTCAAATCAAAAATCAATAGGTTTTATTTAGAAATTAGCGGTTCTTGTGTAGTTGCTTTTTAAGCGTTATAATTGGATATGTCTGTTTTAAGCTTCGCGTTAGGACTGGGGTAAACTGGACTTGTTATAACATTTATTTGCACTGGTTTACAGACAAACAAGAAAAAGCTGTTAACTTCGGCTGCACCGAATCCACATACACTTGTGCTCACATAATTAAGTCACTGCATAGCAAAACTACGTTTCTGAAAATAAATTCACCGAATTAGCTTTTCATTTGTATAACGGTATGCAAAAAAGTTCCGTTAT
>NW_017537001.1:1078430-1088531 GCF_001853355.1 Bactrocera latifrons | reverse complement strand
ATTTATCAATAAAATTCAACTTTTATGAATTTGTACACCATAACGTTTATGTGGCTTAATTGTATGAGCACAAGTGTATAATACCCTTCAAAAGCTGCCATTAAAGAACTCGATTTTGTAAGGCAGCTGTATGCTAAAATGGTCTGATCTGAATAATTTGTTTAGAGACTGCAGAGTTGCTTTGGAAAATAATATATGTACATTTTCGAAGATATCTTCTCAAATAAAAAAGTTTTTTCTAGTACAACATTGTAGCATTGCCTTTCACGATAATCTCTGCTAAATATAGTGAAGATATCTTCTCAAATAAAAAAGTTTTTCAAACAAGAACTTAATGTTGATCGATCAGTTTGTATGGTATCTATATCCGATAGTAGATAGTAAAAAAGTTTTTTTAACAAGAACTAAATTTGGACCAATACATTTGTCCGGCAGCTACATGCTATAATAGCCCGATATCGGCGGTTCTGAGAAATGACCGGCTTTTTGCCGAGAAAAGCATGTGTGCAAAATTTCAGATTGATAGCTTAAGAACTGTGGTATTAGTACGTGCACTGTTCAGGCTACAGAAAGTAACATGGAGGGAGCAATGTCTCTCTAAATGCAAAATTTAGTTTCATAAAAAGAAATCACCAAATAGACAATTGCATTGTTGTTGTTAATTGTTTGCGTACATACTCGTTATTTCGTAGCTAATTTTATTATGGAGATATCTTCAACTTCCCATGGCATTTTATTTTAACTGTTTTTATGCAAATAGAGAGTTTTAGCTTTTTTATTTCCTCAAAATATATTTACCTTTGATTCTTATTGTTAAAAAAAGAGCTTTATAGAAGCCCAAGTTTGCGTGAATTGCGTATTTTGTTTGATCAATACTGTATTTAATGCTTGTTGAGAAGCTACAAAAAGTGTTTATTTAATAACATTGATGAAGCAGTTAAGCCTGGGAACCCCGCATTTTGTTTGCTCACTGGGAGAGTGTGAAAATCTTGTAAAGAAAGTGTTACAACTACATTTAGCAGCTTGTTTAGTTTTCCCAGTGATTTATGTATTTATTTAAATATAAAACGGATACATATGACTACAGAAAAGCAGGTTGGATTGATAAAGAAATTAGTTTAATCGTGAAAGAAGAATTAAGAAAGTAGATAGATGAGAATGAACGGTGAATAAGAAAATCAAGTTGTGTGAAGTTTCTTAAAATAAGAACAAAGCTGTAAATGCTGAGGTGTTACCAACTAACCATTCAATCTTAACTGGAGGATGGAGTTGCTTAGAGAGCAACATGCCATGAAATTATTACTGCTTTAGAGCAAAAACTCTTGTTTGAAAGTCACTGCAAAAGTAACTGAAAACTCTTTTAGGAACCGAGAACACTTATCAGTAAAGCGTTTGGTGGCTCCCTTAAGCTCACAACAATCGTATTTTGGCTCAGCCTCTTTCCGATATAAAACAAAAAATGCGTTTTGTAAAGAATAATCTCTGAAACTGTCATACCAATTAAAGACTTGGTATAGTACAGACTGACTAAGTTGAAACGAAAGAGCTTAAAACGTGGTATTCCCTCTCCATAACTATATTTCAGAAAATATTAGTAGTCAGACACACAGATCTCTGATATCGTGCCACAGAAATTGAATACTCTGAAGGGTGTAAAAATTTTAGGGTTGGCAACTCGTGTTGTTGTTATTTCTTGGCCAGATAACATCAACAGACAGATCAGCAGCCCACTTTATAAATAGTTGTTTTGAAATAGTCGTAAAGATGTTGGGGTAAAAATTTTAAGCTTCAGATGGATTGCATATCAGAAATATATCTGATCAAATTTGACCCGGACTGAAAAAAAAATATAATTTTCACGTATTTTAATACAAATCTTTATTATCGCCTTCAAAATAGGTCGCTCAGCCAATACAAGCTGACCAACATTTAATACAAATTTCAATATTTTTGAGCCTTGGCTCGTTTTGGTCTTTTCTGTTTTGGCTACTTTTTGGACCATGGTCATTCGGCAGATTGTGGGACAGTTTCGACGTCATATTGAATTATTTTGATGAATGTGGGGTCTTCAGCTCCGTTGGTAAACAGCTCTTTTTTTCACATCTCGATGTCGCTTTTGCAAAAGATTCAGGTTTTTTGGTACGAGTCTAGCATTGATCGTCAATAACAGAGGTGTATAGACGTTGATCACATTAGGCAGTTTTTCGATGATTTTACGACCTACTCTGAATGCTTTTAACCAGTTTATACTCGTGTTCTAACACTAAAAGTGACTTCCCATAAACCCTTTCGAAACATTTTCAACAATTCCGCAGCCTTGATTCCATTAGAAACAATGTTTTTTTTTTCACGGCAAATATCCCTAAATAAACGTCGTTGAAAAACAGCTGCTAAACTAACACTAACTGACATATGGAGACGAAACTTCACACGAGCATAAAAAGTTATAACAATATAGTTTAAATGGATCAATCCGAGTCAAATTTGATCAGATGGTATTGTACGCTGAAGATTTCCTGCTGACGACAAACATTCACAGCTTTATAAACTTAAATGGAAAACGAACTCACGAATCGAAGTACGGTAGGCACACACACAACGTATTTAGTTATGACGGACCCCTTTATAGTATTAAAATGTCATAGTTTTTTTTGCATAAAAGTTAATTAAGCAAAGCTCGTTACTCCCGAAAGTTGTATTAAAACTTCTTAGACCTTAACATAAACTTTACGACAATAAAAGCAATTAAAATTAAAAAAATAATAATAATAACTTAATCATAGTCGGATTTCCTAATTAAAAACGCTCCTTTACACGCCCTGCAGGATTTATAAAATTATCCCCCCAAGTTGAGCGTTAATTCGCCACTTGATTGACGCTATCAATTGAATATAGTTATCAAATATTTATTTATATATTATATTACTTGATGAGAGTACATTTACCCTCATATGATTTGCAAAAATTTAAGCTCAGAATTCTCACATAATTTAATAATCCCACTGGCAACCCGTATTAACCACGAAACCACCAATTTAATTCAAATTTACATGCCCTTCGGTTAATAAATGGGACCCTGCACACTTCCATGAAATTGACTGTAAATTGAATGACTTTTAAATTACGAGAAATCACAGCAAATCAAAGTTTTTGGAAATAAAATCATTTTCATACTAAAATATAATATGAGCGTGCGCCTTCGGCTCGCCGATCGTTTGGTTGTATTGTCTTTACAGCAACAACTTCGGCGCAAACTCCGAGCCACTATAAATTGATGATGAAAATTTGATGCCACACAGTTATAATTTAGATTTAATCACATGGCGTAGCGAGCGGTGAACGCAGATCAGCGGCTGACGATCAATGCCATCATGGTGATCGTGTCGATTAATGAAAATTGAGAATGTGCGCCATTCAAATGGCTGCTAATTTAATTAAGTAAATGATATGTGGCAAAGTAGGCATGCGGCAAGGGAGCAGAAGTCTATGTAACGCGGTGAGAAGTGCTAGGCAGTGGGGGCACTGGTGCTTAGTAGCGGCATTTGACAGTTAGAGCTGCGAATGGTTGATGATGTGTGGACTGTGTGATAAGTGGTTGTTGCCCTGTGGCAGCACATTAACATCTATAAATTTGAAAATATGCAGATTTTAATATTTTAACTCCATAATGTGGTAGAATTTCGGTTACTGCTAACCATGCTTTATCATTGTGTGTATGTTTGTATGGATGTATGTGTATATGTGTGTAATTATGACAATATTTTTAACGCTCTTTTATCCATTGGCTTGCCTTAAAACGGTTTATAGCGCATTGATCGCTTTGTCAATTGCTGGTTATAAGGTCTCTTCCTCCGTTGGACCGTTTATTTCATTAATTTATCACTCATCTGCTTACATATACACATTTATTTGTATTTTTGATGACTTGTAGTACGTTCGTAATAGCCCTGTTTATAATTAATTTAATTAGCCACATTTTATAGTTTTTTTTTTAGAATATTCTTCTGCTTAAGGCTTACATATCGCTGAATAACAATACATATATATTTGTGTTTTTCCGATCTCGTATCTACATATTATGTGTATATAGTATCTATGTACATGTGTCATTTCTCCAATTACTTGTGTGTGTGTGTGTGTATTTCTCGTTTTGTCGCACATTTCGCTTCCCATTCACAGATTCTTCTTTTCGTCACTCGCTTGCTGTTGCCCCGTCTCGTCACTTCTATTGCCGTTTTCGCAAAACGAAAATAGCAACACGTGCTGCGTGTCTGGCGGCACATTTGTGCTACCGAGCCAATGCTCAAATGCCTTGTTCGTCCTCTTTTCGGCATTATTTAGCTATTGCACAAATATCTTTGTAAATGTGTTTTGTTGCGTTGTGTTGGAGTTTAAGTGTTCCCGCATTAAATCGTACAAAGCTGTTGAGATTTTATCGAATGAAATTTTGACTTTTGAAATATCGTTGATGTTTTGTTGTTTGTGTTTTGTGGAGAAACATAACGTTTACAATACAAGAGAATTTACATATAATATCTTAAAACATGGAAAATGTTTATACTGAACTATCTAAAGATAAGAAAAAACGTTAACTTTGAATTGACGTTGCCATCTGAGTTCTTCGTTGCAAACTTTATATACCCTGTTCGAAGTTTAGGCAGAAATGATTATCTACCGACAGTGCGCAAACTGAAGTGAAGTTCCTATCAGGAGGCTATTTTATCATCACGCTAGATATCCCGTAATAGGTTAGCAGAAAAGAAGTACATTCGCATTGGTCATCAGATCATTCAGTATAGGGGCCGGGGATTCATCCATCCAATTTAACAACATCTCTTTTACCAAATTCGTAGTACTTGGTTGACTAATAGTTCTCTTATATTTATTTTCACGTATCAATAATTCCTCCTAAGTAATGGCTGAAAAAAGTTTTCGTTTTGGATAAATATTTAATCCGGCGTGGAAAAATAAGTTGTGAAGTTGGATCGAACGTTAAGGCGGCAAAGTTGTAGTAAGTGTATATACCTTAAGGGGAAGTTTGGAGGGGGAATCTTCTGTCGGGAGATCTCAATCAAAACTTGCTTCAGACTGCCAGCCCACTATAGTGCCTTTCAATTAGAAGTGACAGCCATCAACTCAGCAGCACATATACTACTTCGAAGTGCACCTTTTTTTGTGAGCTATGCACCCACTCAAATAGTAGAGCTGCTATACAAACCATGAACTCGCTGACCTTACTAGTAATAGCATCATTTTGCCTGAGCCAATGAACCTGCAAGAAAAATTACGCATACCCAAATTCCATTAGGATGGGAATGAGCACGGGTTCCCCTGTCTTTGTGGATTCGGGCGCCTGACCTGTGGACTTCGTGCGAGCTTAGCAAACTTTGGCAAGCAAAGAGCACTTGTCGGGTTGCGAGAGCTTTGCTCGAAGCGCTTGATAAATGGCCCATTGAACAACTATATCTTAGCAAGGCTCATATCTCTGCAAGAATAAGCTTCCTAATTTGACACTGTCTCAATGGCGCTCATGCGGTGAGGTTAAAGATTTTTGAGAACGCAACCTTTCAAAGTTGTAGCGCTTTCTTCTGCACTTTCCAGTATTCGCCAGACTACCATAAGGTTGCAGCATCAGGTTTGTCATACTCTTTACGATCCAGGTGAATTAGATGGAGTAGATATTAGCAATCTAAATAAATTTGAATCGGGCTCGAGGCGTTTTGTCGGCGGTCTTTTTCATCTCTACCTAGGAATTCGGTGCATTACAACGGACAAACGTTTTTAGCAGTCAGAGTGGGATTATTTGTAGCCCCACCAGCCCCCAGCCTATTTACCCTTAACCTAACTTATGTCTCTTAAGACAGGAGACTGAGATCACTGAGCTATCCTAAACTAGTGTCGACCTTCTTCTCAAAAAAGTCCAGAGAAAACGGTTCACCAAATTAAAAAAAATATATATATAAAAATACGAATACCAATTTCCATAGTTGAAGCTAAAGTACAATACATTTATATATCTAACAATTTAATACCTTTTTTAAAAGTGTCTACATCACCTTCGACACAATCAAATACAGCACCAGATGAAAACTTCTTAAGAAATCGTCAATATAACTCTTCTACACCAGTTAAGTCACTAACAGCTTGCAGCCATCGAAAAATGCATTCTATGGTGGTCGCTTAGAGCTGCCGGCACAATAACAAACCGCCATTAATGTTACCGTTATGAACGCAGATAAAAGAGTGTCAAAAATGGCGGCAGCAACGATGATAAAAGCCATTATACGTTTATAGGTATCTAATATGCGTACATACAAACGAACATACTCACACACATATATGTACATACATACATACATATATTTACCTATATATGTGACAAATCGTAAGTTTGGATTAAAAGTAGAGCGACGCTGTGTGGCGAGTGTCAACACGGTTGCCTAGAGCGTTACGCACACAGCGCACCGGAGGGGGCCTCATGGCTTAAGCTGACCGGTTTCCGCGTTTAAATGCGCCGATGTGGTGAACGGCATAAGCGGTTTGGTAACTGTTGGTTGCACATAATATTTATAAACTCGCGAGCATATCAGTATTCATATATATGTAGATACATGTGGATATAAATGCGTGTATGTAAACGCATACATATGAGCATAAAAAATATGTAAATTTCATATTGACTGCACATATTTGCAATTTAGTCGCACATACATATGTATGTCAGTTTGTGTTTGCTGCGGTCTGAAATCGCTCGCCATTGCAGTTTCTGCCGGCTCTTTTGGTTTGTTTTTGTTTGTTTTTTTTTTTTGTGCCAATCGCAATTGTTTTACTCTTTTTCCGCTCCATTGCCTTGGGGTTAAACTAATCACAGGCGCTTATATACATATACGCGGAGTTATTGCGCGCGGCCTGGCACTTTGCACATTTGCTGTGCAGCCATTATTTGATTTTGAAGTACTCGCATATACATACATACCATTAATATGTATCATGTATACATATATATGCATGTGTGAATTGTTTTTGGCAAATTATAAATATTTTTTATGTTTTTTCCTGCATAGATAAACGATATGCAAGTTTATTAGTATGATTACTTTATATTCAAACAAGTTATGCAAAATAAATTTTTCTTTGTGGTCATGTTCCGTTTTATTTGAACTTAGCATGTGTGATTTTCATAAATGAATATTCAGATTTGTACAAAGAACATTACGGATGT
This sequence comes from Bactrocera latifrons, assembly GCF_001853355.1. Classification (NCBI taxonomy): domain Eukaryota; kingdom Metazoa; phylum Arthropoda; class Insecta; order Diptera; family Tephritidae; genus Bactrocera; species Bactrocera latifrons. The sequence goes on along the minus strand of NW_017537001.1, from coordinate 1,081,309 downwards.
GTGCGGATATATACATACATATGTGTTTAATTAGTCGTTTGCAGAGAATTTCGCGCTCTGACGCCGTAACTAAAAGCTACACTGTGGGGTGCATCCGGAAAGAGCGGATGATGTGAACACTGCAACAATTTTACTTTATTTTTTATATCTACGTACTACGTACAGCGGCGGAACCAAAAATATTTTTTTTTTGTTTTGGGGGAAAATAAACATTTACTTCAAATATGAATATTATAATATTTAATATATTAGTCTTTATACATTTTAATCTCAAGGTGGAAAATTTTCAAATCGACCTTCTAATATCAAATCCTATTACATTGGAAAAACACATTATAAAACGTAGACCTACGGGTGCAATGTATAATACTGTAGTCTGTTCGTGTATTGAATAGAAAAAAATTACAAAACAAAACGATGTGGGCTAAGTATTGTGAATCTTTCGAGAACTTCTTCTGCAGCGACATCAATATCATGATGCGCGTGCAGCAACGCCAGACCGGTCAATCTATCCGAAACCATATTCATCCTGAGCCACGTTTTCAGGCGGCGATGTGTCGAAGCAGAGCGTTCAGAGTTCGCATTCGTCACAGGAAGTGTACAGAATATGCGAAGAATACTAGGAATTATGGATATAGGTCTACATCGCAGTTATGCAGCGTTTCCATTGCAATTGCATTCCATTCGGTAACTTGTTGTCTTTTGACTTTCAGTTTCAAATCAATAAGATTTTCCATTTCTTTGGTTTTTAAAGCACATACTTTTTCTGGAAGCAGCATCCAATACTTCTCTGGAAAAGCGCGTCTTCGTATCTTAGCCGGTTCCCCCCTCTGAATCCTCCACTGGCACATATGTATATTCATAAAGACGAACATATTTATGCTCATATTTACTTATAAGTTGAGTGTAAATTTTTTAACATTTTATTTCCATCTTCATTAATACTAATTTATTTGACCATGCCACCTGCCCATATTTAGTTTTATAAGTCTAGTTAGCAAGTGAGCTACCTATAGCCCAGTTTTGGTATTTTGATTAACCGAAAGTCCCTTTACGAGTTCATGCGTGGTAGCAATCTTTTCGGATGGTGGCCCGAATAACGTTAACATAACTCTTCCAGTGTTTCATACCATACTGTGACCAGTGAGTTTCCCAATCATGTTCCTACAGTCCCTTCATTCGAATACAATTATAAAACTTGGTAATTTTCGATGCATCGTGTAAAGGCGCATAGAATTTTTAGTGTTCTTGAATATTGGAGTTTTACTTTATTTTTTTGATTTTTAAGCTACACTAATTCGTCCCATTAAACTATCATGTTTTTTATATTTTCTACTATATGCAGGGTTCATGTTCATATACACACATACATTTCCGTTAAATAATGGTATTTTCACATTGACGTCTGTGTCCTCCCGAAAGTTTGAAATATATTGATATATTGTCGAAAAAGTTTTTTCGTATTTTGTCAATAGATGTCGTTGCAGCCGTATATCTACATTGGGTCATACTATATAGTGTTAAAAAATTTAATTCGGGGAAGTTGGAAAAAAAAGTTACAGCTGTTCAAAAATAAGTGAAAATAATGAAGAAATTTGTTATATTTTGAATTTTTTTTAAATTTTTTTTTTTAATTTTTTTTTTTAAATTTTTTTTTGAAAGAATACCACGCAAGCCACCAATGAATTTGTGAAGTTTGCGGAGGCGTTGCTGTATCAGTACGTGTAGCAAAACAACGGTTCGCTCTCTTCTGTTCTGGAAATTTCGACGTGAAAGATGCACCTCGCTCTGGTCGACCTAAATTATGGAAATGATTGACCAGGACCATCAAATAAGCAGTCATGTCATCGCTAGGGAATTTAGCATACATCATAAAACGGGTTTGAACCATTTAAAAAAGGTTGGCTACAAAAARTAGCTCGATGTTTGGGTACCACATGAATTGTCTGTGGAAAATTTAATGAACCGAATTAACATTTGCGATTATTTTCTGAAGCGAATGGTAACAGGAGACGAAAAGTAATTGAGTACAGTAAAGTAAGTACAATATTGTGGTTCAATCGTGGTGAAATGGTCGCAAAGTCAGGATTGACGCCTCGAAAGGTTATGCTGAGTTTTTGGTGGTATTAGAAAGGAATCAACCACTATGAGCTGTTCCAGCCTGGTCGAACGATTGTTTCGACATTTTACAGTCAACAACTGATAAGATTGAAGCAAGCAATCGAGAAACACGCACAGAACTTATCAACATAATGGGCTTCGTCTTCCATCAGGACAACGCTAGATCGCACACATCTTTAATGACTCGGCAAAAGCAGAGAGAGGCTAGGCTGTGAAGTTTTGATGCATCCACCATATAGCCCTGACCTTGCACCATCGGACTGCCATTTGTTTCGGTTAATGTAAAACTCCTTTAATGGAGTAAAGTTGGCTTCAAAAGAAGCCTTTGAAAATTACTTCTCGCAATTTTTCGCTGAGAAACCAGAAAAGTTTCACACTGATGGAATAATGTCTCTAGCGGAAAAATGGCAAAAAGTGGTCGACCAATATGATACATACGAGGTTTGTTCAAAAAGTATCGCGAATTTTGAATTTTCGCGGGTTACCTGTATTCGAATTTCGATTTTTTTGTGGCGTTCTGTTGGTACTCATGTCTCTCACTTATGCCGACAAGCTCGGCCATTTTGAATGTTCATTTAATTGTTGACAGCTGCTWTGCTTGCACGTGTTTTGGATCGTCTTCGATTTTTACCTATGCAAAAAAAATGGCTCAAAGAACCTGTATCAAATTTTGTGTGAAAAACGAAATTAAGTGCGCGGATGCATTCCGAATGTTGACTGTATCATACGGAGAAGCTACCTTGGACCGAAGCAACGTT
>NW_017537001.1:1065511-1078015 GCF_001853355.1 Bactrocera latifrons | reverse complement strand
TTTGGTTCATTAAAGTTCTTTGGGAATATAGAAAAAATAAGTTGAATTTTGATTAGAAATACGAAAAGACTTTTTCGACTACTCAATGCATAGATTAATTATTGTTTGAATAGAATACGTTAAGGTTACTTAGCCCACTGAATATCGTGGAGAAATCACAAATTTTAGAGAGATATCTCCATACGCCAAATTGAATGCTTAATAATGCTATGAGAAACACTATATGAAAAACGCTTGAGGGACATACTCTTGGATTTTTTTCATTATTATTATTTTTTAATTTTTGTTTTTGTTTTTAACGACTGGTTGATTGCATGCTATAGAGTCTTGTAATAAGAACTTTCTTACAGTTACTCGGATTTGGGTATTACCCTCGTTTTATAATCGCACATGCTATTTCTTATACATGTGAACCAGAAGACATGCAATAATGTGAACACATTTTAGTTAGTTTTTTTTTTGTTTTTGTCTTTTAGATATTCAAAAAATGTCCATACAACATTTCAAATGCCATAAAATACTTGAGCATATTATTAGTTTTGTGAAAATTTACTACTAATCCAACGCACATTAAACCAACAATCGCAAAAACAACAAAAACAAGCAGATATAACCATAAAATAAGTTGAAGAACTCAATCTGTTTTCGATATGCCTCACAACAATGCCGCCAAACAAAGGCCGATGTGTCAGGCCCAGTTTGCGATATCTTCTGTTTGTTATACCCTGCACACACACGCGCACACACATGTGTTTAAGTGCGTCCGCAGTTGATCCTTGCGGAAAGACACACATTTAATGCGCTAGTACGGCTATTATTTTTGTTGTAAAATGTTGTTGCGTTTCTGGGAAAATCAAATGATCCTTCGCAGTGTAATAATATGCACAGATACTAACAGTAACTATATATAATACATACCTACATTGCATATAAATGCACATCTGAATGCTTGTATGGATGCAAGTGTGTGAATGTGTGGTGTTGTCGTCAGCGGAATATAATCTCTATCTTTCGAGCATAATGCGATGATCTTGTTGGCACGTTGCGCCTGCGTGAACAATCAAACTATTTTCATTTGCATGAATAATGAAGAGAAATCGGCATTTGATTGTCATTTGTCGAAGGCAGGCTGACGCGCAGCCCGACTTGCGGACAAAGCAAAATGGCGGCACATACATATATATGTGTGTGTTTGTGTGCATTTATGAATAACTAAGTAGATAAAGTAATATTGTTGCAATGTGGTTGATTCTCCAGCTACTTTTATGCAAAGCCTAACACGAGACCAGAAGCGACATAGCAAAAGATCTGGAAGGCATCTAGAAGGCGCTGATAGGACATTGCACAAACAAGAACTTTTAGTACCTAAATTGAAATCAGACGCACATATAAATTTGTCTACCATCTAAATATGTCGGCTGCCTCTAAATTGGTCACGCTCAATCTTGTATTAACGCGTTGGCGGTCTGCGCCTGCGCATTGTCTTTGTCGTGTCACTAAAGTAAGGTACCTTCACGAAATCCTTTTCATATTTTGCTGCTATATTCGGTAGTAAGTGATTTTCCGCGCTTATATTATGAACAATGTTTCAAGGGTTTTATACGGAATTTCTCTTTTCTGGATTTATTATCGCCTTCATTTCGTTGCTCGTAGTTTTTTTCTTGCGTATTGTATTTAATTACTCTTCGTAGTAAGCATTGCCATGACAATTATGCATCTATATTTGTAACTCAATGAGCTCATATGCATGTAGCATGTTGTAAGAATTGATTTTCAAAATTTTATGAGCACTTTCTCGGTTTTCAATATCGCACATTTTTCGGAAATTTGTAGTTTTTCGTGGAAAAAGTAATTTATGCAGTGATTAGAGACTGATTTATTTTAGTACGTAGTTGGATAAGTAATAAAACTTACAAAATTTTTATTGTTTATACAACTATGAGCAAAAAGTAGTAAGACTTTTTTCATAATTTCAAAATTCCTAATTTATTCTTCAAAATCAGAGACGTTCCCCTAAAAGTAATCCCCTTTGTCCATAATACACATGTACCAGCCTTCTTTTCTACCCTCGAAACAGTTGTTAAAGCCAATCCCGGAATATTTTTCCTTCACCTAGCGATTCACACTTAATGACTTCAATTGATTCAGAACGGGTTTCCCGGAGCGGTCGTTTGAGTTTCTTAAATTGCCAGAAGTCGTAGCTAAAACAGGCGATTCCTACACAATATCAGTTGAAATTTTCGCGAAAAACTCACGAAGAATCAATGCAGTATGCGATGGCCATTTTCGTGATGCAAAACTCAAGAGCTGTCAGCCCATAACTCCGGCCTCTTTTTACGCAAACGACGCATAACTCTCAAATAGTATTTCTTGTTGACAGTTTGGCCAGTTGGAAGGAATTCGGAGTGTGTCATAGCTAGATAATCGAAAAAAACTGTTAACATAACCTTGACCGGCTTTGACGTATTTTTCCCGGTTCGTCTCACCTTTGCAACGATATTCGGCTGGTTGGTCGTCTGTTTCCCGGTCATAAGCATAGATCCATAACTTATCGCCAGTAATAATACCTTTCGTGTATGATTATAACATTATTCAAATGACTCTCACGACTTTTGCAGCAACGAATTCGATGAATCCAATTTTCGAGTACTTTTTTCAGTAAATCAATTCGTGTGTCATGAATGGCACGTTTAATATGGTCTTCTAAAGCTTGAAGAGAGTCTGGGCTATTGATAAAGGCAAATGACTTCCAGTAAGCCCACAAGAAATAGTCTAATGCTGTATCATAATTCCTTGAAGGCCATTTAATGTCACAATTTCTTGAAATAATCGAGTCTCCAAACTTGTCTTGCAATAACTTGGTACCTTGGCACGTAGGCCCGTCTTGTTGAAACTAGATGTTGTGAAAGATCAACTGATTTTAGATGTTGCCATAAAAATTTGGTTATCATCGGTCAGTAACGGTATCAGCAGCTTCATTTTGAAGGAAGCACGGACCCATGATTCCACCAGAACAAAGCCAGACAAAAATGTCAATTTAGCTGAATGTAATGGTTGTTCATAAATAATTTGTGGATTTTCTTCGCACCAAAATCGACAGTTTTGTTTATTTACCGCGCCACTCAGATGAAAGTGAGCCTCAACGTATGTATATGTTTATTTTCTTAAGGAAGTCGTCATAGATTTCAAGTTGTTCCAAGGCAAATAGCAAATTCAATACGCTTACGAAGTCCAATGGTTTCAGTTCTTGAGGGCAGGTTGTGGTTTGAGACTGTCTAAATTCTTGAGAACGTCTTGGAATCGACAAAACGGCAGTCTTCAGCAACATTTACTTGAATGGTAGCAATATTTTCATTACCTCGAGCGGTTCTTTGTCTTATTGGCGGYTGAACATTATGTAAAGAAAATCTATGCTTGAAACATTTCAACAATTCGACGTATAGCGAGCACTGGAGCTGGACGGAAAACAAGTTTTGAAAATCATACAAATGTTCCTTCTTATTGGCGTAGAAACTGCTTACGCGAGATCGAAAGTAGTGAGCTGTTTGAGTCAAATGTAAAATAATCGTTTCACTCCACTTCCAAGTGAATGCGCTCAGAGAACTTTCCTCGCCTGCGTGAACTTTAACATATGATTTCATCTTCTATCTTCCAAATGTTCAACCAAGCCTTTAAAAGACAAAATTTTGGAAAAAAAGATGCCCGAAGGCCAAAGTGTCATCACTTTTGAATTAAAAAAAAATATATATATGATTTTTTCAGTCCGGTCCGACCTGATCAGATAATATAAGATATATGTAACAGCGAAAGCTCAAAAATCCACTAAAATTTCAACAATATAATTTTCGAAATAAAAATGCTCCAGCAATTAGCAAAGGAAATTGCGTCTAAATTTCAAAATCGTAATGGATTTTCCGCTTAAAATGAAATAAAGAAAAATACGACAACACTATTAAACTTTTATGCAACACATTTTTTGTAATTAGTACAAAATAGTAAATTATTTTATTTATGCCGGCGTGCATTTCGGCGATAAAATGTCAAAGCGTCAATGGGCAAGCAGCWACGAACACACACAGGCRCATAAGAGTATGAATTTTTATATTGCAATATAATTTGTGGGCGATTAGTAAAGACCCTGTAGGAAAAAAAGGCGACAAATTCGCTAACATTATGTGCCAGTTGTTAATATTCGCTTGCTTGCAGTTGTTGTACCAACAGGTGGATTCACATATGCATATACATATATATTTATGTATGTATGTATGTTTATATATGTACACGTGTGTTATGTAGTACGAATTTGTCGATAAAATTGAAATAAATTTTCATTAATATTAAAAGTCATTAAAGCGCGTTGCCTTATCGCCTCCACACTTCGTACTCATAAGCAGCGCCGTCGGCCAGCGCATGGCCCCAAAAACGAAATGCACTTTGCACACATACACAAACAAGTGGCGGTTGGTGGGCAGGTGTGTGTGTGTGAGTGCGCCATGGCGGTAGCAATRAGTATTTGTATGTGTGTGTGTTTTATCGCATTGCTTTTGGCACAAATGATAATTAAAGTTTCATGTAAATTAAATTTTTCACGTTGCGAGCTGCACAAATACACACACATGCACGTACACAGGCGCCGCGATGAGTGAGTGAGTAGCKTGGTATTTTTAGTTTTATTTGTTGCAAAATATAATGTTTCTTAACAAATTAAAATAAAAGGAAGAGGAAGCAATGTATGCATGTCGGCGCAATGCAATTACTTAGTTGTATACAAGTGGACGTACATATGTAAATGTGCATGTGTGTATGTATGTATGTACATACGTGTTTTTAACATTGGTATGACTTGTAGCTGCAATGCATTACATTATTGCAATTTATGTGTCAGTTTGTAGGTTAGAATTGTTCCACGATGTTAATAATTGAATAGCGATAAAATCAAATGTTTATTTGTATGTACATATGTATAACTGAGAGTATATGTGCTTGCTTGCACTTTCAATTCAGTGTGTAGTTAAGTAAATTAGTGTGATTTYCCGGCTCCAGTCACACAATCGCTTGATTTTGTAGAAATTAATATATAAAGAGTTTATTGAAATTTAATATAGTGTGTTAAAAAACCGTTATAAATTTCCGTTTCTGATTTGCTTGATTTTATGTGATTTTTGTGACCATAGCAAATATTGATTGATTGATTATAAGTACTTTTTTACCATAAAAAATATTGATTGTAATCATTCACGGTGATTTCTAGCAGCAAGTTCGTCTATATATCRTAACTTGAAAATATGCTTACTGATGTGGTATAAATTTCCAAACGAAGTGGGAAATATTTATTTTTCTAGAATGTTTAGAAAGTAGCCAAAATTATTTAAAAATATTATTTATTTTTTTGTGGTATAATTGAGAGTTTTAATAAATAATAGCCTCATCTTGCTAAAAAATATATAATTTCAAGCTATTCCAAACCGAAAGATGAAAAAACAATAACTTCTGTTCCACGGAAGCTGCGATAACCTTCACAAATACAAAATACTCCATATATGAACTTTCTTCGAGCGGTAAGTATGTACGACAGCTATGTATATGCTATAGTGTTCCGATCTGCAAAATTTGTTTGGATATTATAGCGTTGCCTCGATTTTCGTGATGGTAGCTCGTCAAATAAAGAATACAAGTACTGCATTTTGATCGATCTGTTTATATGGCAGCTATATGCTATTCTGGTCCGATCTGAATGATTTCCACGGAGATTGTACCGTTACCTTCAACATTTAATCCTACCAACTTGCGTGCATATATCTCTTCAAATAAAAGAGTTTCCCATACAAGGACATGATTTTGACCATTTAGTTTATACGGCAGCTATATGCTATTGTGGTCCGATCTGAATGATTTCCACGGAGATTGTACCGTCACCTTCAACATTTAATCCTACCAACTTTCGTGCATATATCTCTTCAAATAAAAGAGTTTCCCATRCAAGGACATGATTTTATTCCTACAGTTTGTATGACAGCTATTTATATGCTATAGTCTTTCGATCTGAACAATTTCTTTGGATATTGTAGCGTTGCCACGGACAAAAACCAATGCTAAATTGCGTGAAGATAACTCYTGAAATAAAAAAGTTTCTCATACAATTACAGCCGTCACTAGAACGCTGTTGACTATACAGTTTATATGGCAGCTATATGCTAATGTGTTCGGATCTGAAAAATTTCTTCGGAAGTTATACGGTTTGCTTGAACACTAATCTGTTCGAAATTTCGTAAGGATATCTCTTGAATTAAAAAAATTTTCCATACTAAAACTGGATTTCGATTGATCAGTTTTTGCATGTCTTTYAAGAAAGCTGTGACTTCTATAAGAAAATATTAAAACTATTTGTATAATTATATAATATGCATAGACATGATTCTTTATTCGAGTTAGAAAAAACACAAGAAATTGAAACTTTTTTTGTTTGGAATAATTAAAATATTTTATTGCTAACATTTGGTGCACAATTTTGGCCTCACTCTGCATGACTTTCAGCAACAACTTAACTGTTGCTAAGCTGCTAATCAGTTGAACACTCAAACTAATTCTGATACATTTTTTCTTAGCAGTGATGTATCATACAGCTATTCTTTATGTTATTGTTGTTGTGTACATTGTTTCTGTTTTTTTTTGAAGTTCAATTCGCCATTGTCGTCACAACACGTCTCGTTTCGCTGTAGTCTCGTGGCGCGCAGAATTTCTGCTAATAATCCTGGYCAGTTCAAGGGCTAGCATGGCAGCCACCAACAGTCGGGGAAGAGGCATAAGCCACTAGGCTGGCCGAAATGAAATAACCGCGCGCCAGACGATCAGTCAACCAGTCAAGCGCTCAGCTAGACTGGCATTCAGCCGTCACCAGAACGCTGTTGCACTTGTTCTTCATGATCAGCGCAATGTGTGAACGGTAGTTAACGCTTGGCTGCTGCTACTTGTTGCCAGTTGTTGTTGCTGTTGTTCAATACTTTGTCTGCTTTAGTTCGCATAAACGTTCGTTGCAGCAAAATTCGCGCGAAAGTTCAAAGCATTCGTTGGAATATTCGAAAAATATTCAAAAGACGCAGAGTTGCAATCAATCACCGCGCAGCCGGTAAAGCACATGGCACGACGGCGGAAGGTGTCGATATCAAGGGCTGACCGATCGGCCGGTTAGTCAGTTGCTCGCTTGCTTCTTCGCTATTATTGGTATTTAACACATGTGCTGCCTATGTATGAGTGTGTGTGGTTGCAAGAAAACCGAGTATGAATYGACGCAGCTGCTGGCCGATATTGTTGTTGCCATATTGCTAGCCGAGTGGCAAAAGGCGGCGTTGATCTGACCAACAGGCTCTAAATGCCAAATGCCATTAATGGGCTAACCGTCGCTTGCCATTGCTGTTGCTGTTRTTGTTGTTGCCCGCTTGTTCGCTGGATATTTCGCGTATGCATTTTTCGTATTTAAATTGAAAATTCCCAATTTGCAATAGTCACAGTTGCGCTTAATTTGCACCTCTCTGCACTTCAAGCATAAACGGCGAAAATAAAAACATTGCAAAACAGCAACAACAGCATCATAAAGCGCAGTAACAACAACAATGTGAGTAATATAAGTACGGCAAGCATGTCGACTGGTCAACTGGTCAACCAACTTGTCTGCCAACAAGGTACACACAGACAGCGCAGGCGCAACAACTTGCAACATGCTGTGGCAACCAAGTGAGCCAAAGGATAATGAGAAGCAAAATATTTTAATAAAAAGAAAAAATGCTACAAAACGTTTAAAATATAGTGGTCCGCTCTGGTAAATTGTTTTGTATGAAAAAGTAAAAGATCCGTTTGCATGGCAGCTATATGCTATAGTGGTCCAATAATGGTGGTTCCGACCAATGATCAGCTTCTTAGGGAGAAAATTACGTGCGCAAATTTTCAGATCGATATCTCAAAAACTAAGGGACTAGTAGAGGTACTTTTCGCGCTTCGCTTAACCTATGGCCTACATTCGCAATGTGTTATCACCCTACTGTGCAAACTATTCGCAACACTATCACCCTCTCTAACTTGAGATCCAGCATTCATTATTGGATAATATTCGACGGAATAGACCACGTCCAGCACGCAGTGAAGAAAATATAGCAGCCGGGGAATCGATATGGCGACGCTCGCAGCAACTCGAACTGATGCATGGGACGACTTAGCGCATTTTACGTCGAGATCTTACAATGAAAGCATACAAAACTAAGCTGGTGCCAGAACTGAAGCTGCTCGGCTTTTCCAAGGGAAAACCCAATAAGATCCGACGTTTTCAAGCTAAATTTTGTTCAGTGATGAATCTGGCTAAATGGGAATCTAGACAAGCAAAATTGCCGCATTTGTAATCAAGAGCAGCTTGAAGAGATTCAAGAGCTCCCATTTCATCCAAAAAAGAAGCAACTGTTTGGTGCGGTTTGCGGGCCGGTGGAATCATCTGTTCATACTTCTTCAAAAACTATGCCAGGGAGAACATAATCGTCAATGGTAACCGTTATCGCGCCATGATAACCGGCGACATTTAGTTTCAAAAAGATGGCGTCCACTTTCCACGGAACGCATAAAACAATGAATTTATTGCGAGAACACTTCGGTGAGCAGATARTTTCACGTTTTGACCAAGCTCCGGAGATACCAAATCGAACGACTTTTCCTTGTGGGGGTATGTAAAGTCTAAAGTCTATGCAGCCAATACTGTTTCGATTCAGGCCTTGGAGAAAAACAGCACGACTGTCGTTCGCCAGTCCCCAATCGAACGAGTAATCGATAATTGTACTCAACGGACGGACCATATGAGACGTAGTCGCGGCCATCATTTGGATAAGATAAACTTTTAAACTAGGGGAGCTCGAAATGCATCAMCTTTTACAATTTTATACTCACCTTTACGTTTAATATAGCAATATCCTTTCACTTTTGGTTTACCGGGTCATCGATTAGGTATCATTGTGCGCGCTCTGATCGTTCCAACTTCACMCTTTTCCATATGGTTCCACTATTATGTCTGTATAAATTTACTTACACTGATACACACATACCTCCAAACTAGCATATATACATATATCTAGATATGTATTTATGCTTAGTGGATACTAGACACTGCCAAAAGAATGGGTGGAGATGCTAAGTGGTTGCGATGTGATCAACAAATTTGAACTATCAACATTGCAACATATGTGCATCTAGTATGGCAGCACTCACACATATATGCCTTCAAATACATACATTTGTAATAAGCAGATGTCGCAGTCGCCGTCGTAGACAAGTGTTACCGTGCGAGATTCCGTAAACCCAAGTCCTAAGCGCTTGAGCCGCTGCTTGCATGGTATATACATACATATATGTATATACTTATATGAACGTGTTGTTTGGCTCATCAAGCAGCCAACATTGATTAGGAGGAAGTTTATTGCAACCGGCGTCGCAGTCTCTGACGCTGACGCTGACGCTGCCGCCGTGAGCATGGAAGGTGGCGGCAATAAGCTAATAAGTTGATTGTTCGCTTCGCCTGTCGGTTTGTAGCCAGCTTTGTTTAGCCCTAGTCCGATTGATGTTGTTGTTGCTGTCTACATAATTTGCTGCTTGGCATTTTCATGACTTCGCCGTTGCTGTTGTTGCAAATCTCTGCTATTCTGCATGGCACTTGTCTGCGGCTGCATGCCAAATGAACTAACGATTGATGATTTATATTTCAACTCGATTGATTTAATTGATTTCAGCTTAAAAAATTCAAACTTTTTAGCTTATTTTGGATTGAAAGTATTTGTGGCATTAAAAGTGTTGGTATTTTATGTTAGTTCATCATACTTACCATTTATTTGTATGTGTGTTTGTGAATTAATTGTTTATAGTTGAATTTGAGCTGGGTGCGATTGAAGTTTTTGCACTGCTGAAAAATTTATTCTTGACACACTTACAATTTTATTCGGTTTTTGATTATTGAATTTTTATATTTTGGTAAAAATCATGATAATGAATAAATGCAAACTAGGATTTTTTAATTCGGGTTCACAAAATTTTTTGATAAATGAATTTTTGATATAAATTTTGTGGTTAAGTGAAAAAGTTGTTAATACAAAAGTTCCAGATTTTCAAATTGCCTACWACTTTGCCATATAGCTTTTTGCTATAGAACTTCTAGTTTTGTCGGAAATCGAGAAAAGGCGTTATTAACCATTTAAAATTAAACCTTGCCTTTTATCCGCTTCCTATTCTTGACCTCAAATTGTCTGTATATTACTTTGTTCTTAATTTTTGTTATTTTTTCTTTTGTTTTCACTCAAGTTTAATCATTCTTGAATTTTTCCCCTTATCACCATTTCCATAGACTTTGCAGTCCATTAATATTGTTATTGTTAAGCTTTATGAAATCTATTTCTAGCTGGAAGAACGTTTCATTATTTAAATATTATAATATCTAGAGCCTGTCTCTTATACACATCTAGATGTGTATAAGAGACTAAGCTTTATGAAATCTATTTCTAGCTGGAAGAACGTTTCATTATTTAAATATTATAATATCTAGAGCTAACCTAAATTTTAATTTTCTCCAGGAAAAACACATTAACGTATGGACATTCCAACCAATTTTTCCGATTTGGAACTAAAAATTCWTTCCTCCAGATAAAACCAAATCGTTAAATTCGCTTGCTCCGTAGGGTTGAATCCTTCAGAAATGAAAAACGTTTTCTATATCTTATTTTTATCGATCAATTAGGAGTGCATGTGTGCAGAATTTCAGATTGATMTCTCAAAAACTGAGGGYCTARTTACCATATRTAGGATAATCMATTTSGAGATTSCCTACTTTTTTAAAGAAAAAACACAGAAACTTCACATTTAAAGGGGAATGTATCATCATTCGAAAGAGTATTCTTTGGCCTTTATTTTTGTGAGATTACCTGTTTAAAATTTTGACCGTGGCTACGTCTCAGATGGTACCTACGTTTAGTCCAATTTTAGAGTTATCGTTGAAGCATTTCGACTGGTACTGGCGAATGGTATTTTGTTTCAAGGCCCGATGTGTGGGAAGTGGCGCCGTCTTGTTGAAACCAAATGTCACCGAGATCACGAGATGCAATTTCTGGCCTCRAGCAGCCGGCTATTATGGCGCTATAACGATAGTCATTGACAGTTACGTTTACAATGACACTATTTTTAAAAAAAATATGGGCCAATGATTGCACAGGCACACAAACAGAACAGATTAYGTATGAAASGGCAGCTCTTGAATCTCTACAGATTGATCTTTGTCCCAAATGTTTCAATTTTGTTAGCTTTGTTTACCCATTGAGCCAGAAGTGGTCCTCATCGCTGAACGAAATTTGACTCGAAAGCGTCAGATCTTCTTGGAACCGCTTCGTTAAGTCGTTCTCAGTCTATACTCTAGAAATGGGCTACAGCTCTAGAACTGACATATTSCTTAATTTCTGTCAAACATTTAGCTTATTTTTGTTGTATGTTAACTGAAAGTATCTCTCGATATAAGAAAYGCAAAGACAAGGTTTTTGCCAATTATTGGAGGATTCAATAAAAATCTGCTTGTTTCTGCAATTTTTAAGTTCCTGGAAATCTATGTATGTATGCATTTTCAATTATAATTTGAAAAGTCGAAAATACTTAGCTGAACTAGATACTAGAGTTTAAGCGAGTGTGCTCTTATTAAAACATAAGAGTATGACCATTATAGAATTTTCAAAAAATCGTTACTTTATAGCCATACAAATATTTTTCGAATTGAAATGTCACCTCGGGTTCAGCTATAGTGTCTTAGCCTTTAAACGAGTTCTTCTCAAAACTTCTTTACCCAATTGGTGATACAAATAACTTTGATATTTTTTTCCGATCGACTGGAATTTTTTTTTAAATATTGATTACTCTTTAAATGAGGAAAAGTTTAATTACTAACGCCCAAAAATTAATCAAGCTATACATATTATATAAATATCTACATACATATACATTCATGTATATTCTTWTGCCTGCCATGTATGTATATATTTTTGCATTAAACATTTCGGAATTTGAGTGCCAACAAGAAACAGTGCGTGTGACATTGTACTTCGTTCGTCATGTATTTGTACAGATTTAGTATGTTGTAACGAAGCATTATTTAGGCATCGCCTTGGCGAGTTCAATGAACGCTAAATGAATTTGGCACAAGTTTTGAAATATGAAGAAACTAATAACAAACAATGACAGACTTCGCAAAATAGTCGAGTAATAAAARACGAACTCATTAGGCTCCGTTACTTATGTTGCGATTCCCCTAGACCAAATATTGTAATGCAGACGAGACATAAAATTATATTTCAAATATTCTAATTCATACCAAAAGCTTAAAAAGCGAGGTACACAATACCGAAACCTCTCCTGCAATTTAGATTGTAAATTTTGAGGTTATAATTACATAGATGTAAAACTAAAGTGCAACAAATTTTGAATAAATAAATATATTTTGAA
>NW_017537001.1:1061257-1065401 GCF_001853355.1 Bactrocera latifrons | reverse complement strand
GAAATATTTTCGTGAACCCGTAATCGCTATTTGAAAATCCCGAAATTTCGGGATTCTTTAAATGCGCACAAAATAGAATATTCGCACTTTACTGTCGTTTTAAAAAAATTTCGCGTACCCGGAATCGTTTTTTGAAAATCACTAAATTTCAAGATTCTGTAAATGCTCACACAAAGACTCTCTTTAATCGCTTTTTGAAAATCTCGAAATTACGGGAACCAGTAAAGCAAAACATTTTAGAATCACGAAGACGAAACTTTAAATTTACACAATTTCTGGATCCAATACATGCAAACAGACACTCTCTTTAAAYTGTCGCTTTCAAWAAATTTCGGGATCCCRAAATCRCTTYTTGAAAATCCCTAAATTTCGAGGTTTTGTAAATACGGCAAAAACGGGCACACTCGTTAAACTGGCGCTTTCAAATATTTTCAAGATCCCGAAATTGCGTTTCGAAAATCCCGAAATTTTGGGACCCAACAAATGTAAACACAGATACGATTTAAAGCCCTGCTTCACAAAAACAAAAGCAAAAATTTCGGGATCCCGAAATCCAAATATAAAATATCGAAATTTCAGGATCCAGTAAATGCAAACACAAATACGGCACTCTTATTAAACTGTCGCTAACAAAAACAAAAGCAAAAAGTGCTACAATGTCGATCATAACTTATTAATGGTCTACCAATGCAACACCACAACAGCAGTGCAACACTCTGCAGTCGCTTTTTTACTACCCGTTGACCGTTCGGTCTTGTTGATGACGATTATAATGATGCGGCTGCGCGACAATCTAAAGTTGTTGGCAATTTATGCAAAAATCACGTTTGAATTCGATTATGCCGCAAATGCATGTGGAAGGAAGTGAATAGCAAAAGAGTGAAAGAATACAAAAATTGTGGCAAACAGAATAATTTGCGTTAAAGTGTAATAAGAAATGTGTATTTTGCTAAAGTGACGCTTGCCACATAGCCTGTTGGTTGTCGCCTGCCGCCTCATTGCTATGGCATGTTGCATGTATAATGCTAAATGTTGAACATAGCAACTGCACTCGACTTGTCGCAGTGGGTTGCAAATGTTGATCGATCGTTAGCTGGAATCTACGCGACCTCAGTGCGCGCTGGTGCTCTATGCTGGCACAACCCCAGCGCGCTCTGCACCACCGCTGGCGCTGACTGTTTCCCGAGTGTCGTTCGATTTGTWTGCCGTTCTAAGTGCTTCATTTGTTTTGCTGCTAGAAGTGTTTCTGTGCGTGTTTTATGTAWGCGCTTCGCAGCCTGTGAAYGCATGTGTGTGTGTGTGCGTCTAGTCTTAATGTGTTTTCATGTTGCACCAAATGATTGCAATCAATTTAATAAACACTTTATGCCATTTGTTCTTAACTCTTTGCCTGCTGTTTCCTCCTCCTCTTCTTTTTCTCTCATTATTTATTTGCTCCGCATTTTTATTTACAGTCTCGTGACGTCGCATCCGATGATGATATACGCGATTGCGATTCTATCGATGCCGATCATCATGTAATTCGTGCAACACGCCTGAATGTCGCAACATTGAAACGCCAACATAGCAGCAACAGCAACAAYAAAAACAGAAATATTCATAGCAATAATCATAATAGCAATAACAATAACAACAGYCACAGCAACAATACATTTGTTGGTGATATGAGTTTTGGTGGCAACGCCGGCAGTGTCAGTCTTGGTGTTGGCGGTGGCATGGGTGTGCGCAGTCCCGACCATCACGCTGATCTTCAAATGAGGTAAATTAATTAAGTGCGAATTCTAACGGAAAGTATCCTCTTGCCCTGACTTTGCTGTTGATAGAAAATAATTTTCGTTGTTTTCCTGCTTTGTTRTTGTATTTTCAGTCATCATCACCAGTTCCCCACAAATCATCCGCTAAATGCGCTCAGCAATTTCATGGGCATCGGCGGTCTACATGGCATTCCAAATCTACCACACAACGATGTCCTGGAGAAGTTAAAAATGCAAGTTCGTGATTTCAAGGTGGGTCTGATAATGTATGTTGTTGTTGTAAGATACCCATATAAATTTATAAAAAAAAAATGAAAAATGTGAAACCTAAATACAAATTTCGCTAAATTTTATTTTCTGCTCGAAAATTCAGTTTTATTTTTTCATTGTTCTAAGATCACAGCAAGCCAGTATCGGGTATTCGAAAAACTTAAGATCTCTTAAACATATTTTGGGAGAGTTCAATCCCAATTCGTGCTTCTAATCTAGATTGTCGATCAATTGCTTTTGATTGTAATCTCATTCACATTGCTTAGTTGGGGTCGTAGGGTTGATCATCGAAGCTTTTTGAAAATCCCGCAATTCCRGGATTCTGTAAACGCCCACACAAACCGACATTATCATTAAAAGAACACTTTCAGAAAATGTCGGAATCCCGAAAATGGTTTTTTTAAATTCAAACAATTTCGGGATCCCGAAATCGCTTTTTGATAATCTCGAAATTACGGGATCGAGAAAATGCAAACACAAAAACATACCCTCCCATTAAGCTGTCACTTTAAAAAAATTTCGGGATCCCGGAAACACTTTTTTAAAATCTCGAAATTACGGGATCGAGAAAATGCAAACACAAATACGACAATCTTAGTAAACTAGSGCTCTCAAAAAATTTCCGCTACATCTCTCTTGGGCAGCTGAAAACGCTGGTTTTTTGTGACACGCAAAATCTATTAAAAATTAATCTCTAGACCCTCGTATATTGTGGAAGCGTCTTTTTCCCCATTCAGCTCGCTATGTTCACAGAAGTTAAGATAAGTTAGGTGAAATGGTTTTTTCTCGAGGCAAAGTATAACAACGGAATTTTCAACTTTAGTCTGACAAAAATTGGAGAMAAAATTGTCAAGATGTTTCCACCTCATGATCCTCTTTGCAACTTTGAAAAGTTGCATACTTTAAAATCTTTAGTCTCATCATGAAAGTGCCAATGGGAAGTGCTCAGTTAAGGCACTTATCATTGTGTCAATGTGAACCTTGCTGCGAACGAGTATTTACATGGAATTTTTATGTTCCACTCTRGGCCAGAGGACTTTCGCAACCCCCATGTTCTTATTGYTGATCAAAGTCGAAGATATGTCTACCGAGATATTTTAATCTCAACGTCCTGCAAGATATTCAGTCGTACCAGATGCTCGCTTATTGGTCCAATCAGAGCACCTACAAGATAGACTTTGTTAAGAGCATGTAGTTCAGAGGACCTCTTAAGATTTACTGGGAGTCAGGGAAGGATCGTTTTATAGATTTTTAAGCGGTATCATTTTTCGAAGCCAACGCCTCAGCTAAGCCTTTAGGTAATGCAAACATAATACATTGCCAACTAAACAGTAACATTTTTGAGTTAAAGAATCGATGAAAATGACGATATTCCCCTGTCCATTTCATATAGTGCCAGAGTATCTGAGAAATAGATGCTTCGATATAAATCTAATTGAAATTATTATATCAAATGATGKTAACCCATTATCGACTTTGATTTTGAACACCYMCACAAATATTGKAATTAACGCTCTCTCTCTTCCATTGTGCAGGAACAAGATTACGCGGCTGCTGCGCATGCGGCTGCCTTTGGGCAAAACYTATTACCCAGCAGCTTAAATCCCGCATTCTCACTGCCGCCCACGTCGATAGCYCAGTTCGAGCATCGCGCACAGAGCCTGGCCGCACAAGCGGGCGGTGGTGGCACTGGCATTGTTSGCAGCATTGGCGTTGCCAATGGCAATTCACAAAATTCACAACATACTGGTGGCAATAATGTGGGCGTGAGTGGAGCGTCGTGTTTGACGAATGGTGGCAACGGCTTGCTTGGTGGCGCTAACGGTAGCGGCGGCGGCGGCCCGGGTATGGGCAGTGGTGTCGGTGGCGTTGGTGGTGGTGGTGTTGGCGGCTCAAGTAGCGGCAATGGCGGCTTCTCATTCACCTCACCAACGGCGCCGAGCTCGAAGGACGGTGAGTAGTTAAGAGTTTTGACAAACATATACTGTTTTAGTTTAAAAATTTTCATATTTTATGAAATTAAAAAAATAATAACTAAATTTATTACATTTGATTTTTTTTTTTAACTTTTTCAAAATTTTTCTCTAATTGCGATATTCATATTTTTTTTCAGTGCAGCT